>NW_020537324.1:62550810-62584836 GCF_003426905.1 Ctenocephalides felis
AAAATAAATAAGTTTTGGATTTGTTCTATTGCAAAATTCCAGTTGATCCGACTGTTCGATTCGTGGATCATTAAGAACTGAGTTGAATGGGAGTATATTATTAAATCCACCAATTCCAAAAATGCTTACCTTTCTATCTGATTGCATCAGACATATCGTTTCAACTAATCAGTCGTTTGAAAGTATTAAAGCATTTGCAGAAAATAACTGCTAACCATAGATTTTGTTATAATTTTTGTTCATAAATTGGTTTCCATAAGTTTCATTATTTGGTACATGAACTTCCCGATATGTGTGAATATTGACCTGATCAAAAAAAATAATTTAATTTATGAGTAATTAAAAGTATCCGAGTGGATTTACTGCACATAATTGAAAAGGAACTAACACGTTAACTCGGAGTATTTCTAAAAGCAAATTTTCAAAAATCAATAATTTTTATAATGAACTAGTTTCCGTGGACTTTAATGGTTTAGTATGTTCATTAAGACCAAATAGTATATCGTTATACCAAGTAAAGCGTCTAATTTCAATTTTAACAAACATCAAAAACTACTCATTTTCTCAATCTTTGAACTTTAGAATTAAACTACTTGTCCTAAAATATTTCAGTAAGATCTATAAGACCATGATATATATCGCCAAAAAAAGTTCCTTGAAAATCGTCTTAATTTTTTTTCATCAGTTAAACACAAGAAAACGGCTCGGTACATTTTGACTTAAAAATAATCAGTATCATTTCCAACGAATATCTTCTGAATAGTTTTTTTGGTTTTATAAAATCGCTTTGGTAGTATGAGCTTAAATGTGGACGAAAAGTTTAACATCTTTTTCCAAATCACAAAGAAACGGCTCCGCAGATTGTCGCACAAAACGATAATCCTTATTTAGATACATCAAATGGCTTTTAAATTTCTTAAATTGTTTCAGGCGTTTTTGAGCAAACGTCGATGAAAGGTCAAATTTTGACAAATGCCAAAAAACGATACTAATTTTTGCAAACTTTGACGAATAATTGAAATTAAACAACTTGTCGTAGGGCCGTAATATTTTAGTATGATCTATAAGACTATGGTGATGTCTACCATAACAAAAAAGTCAAAAACAAAAAAAGAAATTAACACTTTCTTACAGTTATACATACTGTTGTTGTCTAATTTATAATCTGTAACATTTGGTCTAAGAAATCGAATAATAAAATGTATAGTACTAATTCATAATAATCAATTTGAAAATATTTCAACGATTGCTATTAATAATTGATCAATTTTTATTGATTGTTGATTATTTTCATACCTTGAATGTGGAAATAGATTATACGGGGAAAAGTTCCAGCAATTTGCCTTAAAACATAATGCCATGCACAACAACTCGTTCAATTTCATTATTTGATTGCAGTTAAATCAGGAGCATCCAAACTTTTGTACCATTCTAGTAGCAAAAATGTTGCACCCCCCTGAATGTTTTAACAATTTAATTACATAAATACTCAACTGATAATATATTATAATTTAATTACCAGATTAAAAATAAAAATGTAATATTATGTAAAATTATAAATGAAAAAATGATATTCTTTCTTTTTCTTATATTCCAAAATTATTGGTTTATTTATGAAAGCAGTATTTTCAAAACAGCCATGTCCAGACTACGGATTAAAATAAAATATGAAAAATTATAAATGAAAAATATTTATTTTTCCTTTTTCTTCTTATTCCAATATTTTTTGTTTATTTCCCTGACAGAGCGCGCCCCACAGGTTAAAAACCACGGTATCAACTGATTAAAATAATTTAATCTATATATTATAAATAATAAATATAAATCAATTCCATATGATGCAATAGTTAGATACAAAACAAAACCATTCCTCTGCGCAATGTATCAATATGTCAACACACATCATACAAATTGATTCTCATCTGGATTGATTGAACTTATTTGTTTTTCATCGATCACTGCAATATAATTACATAAAATTTATTAAAATCTTATGTAAGATATAGTAAGTATCAGTGACGGTTCTCAAATGCCATCGTCTAATGACTCCGTATATTAATCTTACATAATAGAAAATCTTATTACTAAGGAAGAGTATGTCTTGAACAAATATATGGCTATTGCACAAACTAGTATTTTGGCAGACGAATTTGTAATGTGAATTTTGCGTAATTTTGATAATAAATTACCGGATGAGCATTTGATGGTTAATAATTTTTGGTTTGTAGAAAATTGTTTTAAACAATAACGTGTTGTGAAAAGTAATCAAAAGGCAATTTAAGTCAAATTATCGAAATTTATAAGTTGCGACAGGTTGGTTCAGAAATGTAGGTCTGTTGAGTAATCGTAGAATTCCTGAAATATCTGAATTATAGAGTCTAACTAGTTTTGGAACTAATTTGTAGAATATTAATTTTTCAATGATATTATATATATATTAATTAGAACTAGGGGTGTATGGCCTCGTGCCTTAAGGCAAATTGCTGGAACTTTCCGTACCGAAATGAAATATTCGAAGAATATTGAATGTTTTCAAATATATTGTTATAAATGATAACTTAGGTATATAAGTGAGCTTTAAAATTTTAGCTAGAATTAAAATTAAAATCAAAATTATTTTCTATATTTTAAAAAAAAAGTGGAAAATAAAAAAAAAACAAATAATTTTTTTTTCCTTCCCCAAAACAATTGTTTTGTCAATAAAATGTTTTTGTATCAGTAATGAAAAGTGATTTTCATACTAATATTTGTACTCAATTAAGTCTAGTAGTAGTAGTTACATAAGTATAATTTTTAGTACATACTATTCATAAATTATTTATTTGTAATGTTATGTTTCTTTCTGTTTCAAAACCACAAATTTGCAAAATTTAAATATAGCCACTACAATCGCCACTAAAATCTCAAGTTAAAAATTCCTTATTATTAACCTGGTACCTTTATTGATACTTCAATTTTTTTAAAAAAAGCGTATAAAAATTACAGACCGAAGTACAGTTTTATTCTAAATTAAAACACTTTAATTTATTCAGATATAAATTTGTTGGCTGATTTCTGAAAATTCTATTTTTGTTAGATTAGAAGTAAATATTGTCACACAATAAGCTAAATATAAATAAAAAGAGCAATAATATAATTTAATTAAATTATAAAATAAAATAAAATTTACCTCGTAGTGCAATTTCTAAGTTAGTTAATCTAAAAAAATAATTAATTTTCTAGATTAGAGAAGTACACACTCTAGTGTGTTTATATAATATATAATAAAAGTTATATTAAATTATGATTAGAAGTACATAAACAACGTATTTATGATTTGTCTATTTTTATAATCTGACAAACATTTTTCTTAATCATTAGAAGGAAACGGAAGAAAAACTGTTAAATGACCAAGGAAGCAATTCCTTATTACTCTCTATATAATTAAATTTTTTAAACTCATTTCGTGCTGTAATAAACTGTAAATTTAAAAAGTTGATTTACATGTCTTACAATCAAATTTATTGGCAATTACCGATGTGCGATTAAATTTACATGTATAATCTGCGAAAATTCCAGGAAATTAAAATACCTGGGCAAACTTCTTAGAAAATCAAATTAAATGATAGTAAATAAACAACAAAAATTATATTGCTAATTAGATCGAAAAAAATGTACAATTAATTTTACTTTTTTAATGAAAATGAGTTATAACTTACCACTTCATAATTTTATTTTCTTTTTGCAAAGTAACTCTTTCAATTTGGTTGCTTTAAGTGATTCAAATGTAAGGTAAAATTATTTGTTTTTTTGGCGTGTAATTAAATTTTTACATATCATATATTTCACATATACCTACCTAGAAACATATATTTCACAGCACCTTTGACATATTTTTTTTAATAATAAAATAATTATATAATTCATAGATTAAAATAAATGTCCTCGTTGGTGGTACCTTGTGGTTAGATGGATAGAGATGCGTCTTGGTTTGCTCATTTATTTAAGAATAAATTGATAATGCATATATTTAATTTTACTATTAGATTCTGCATGAATGCATTTTTTTATTTATTTCTTTTGTTTGATTTTTTTTTAATATAATCCATTTTTTCTTACAAGTTTGTTGTATAACTTTTGTGTAGGAAGGTGCGATGTACCTTTAATGGAGAAAGTAGTCGCCGTTAAAACTCGGAACATTAAAGTCCATTAGAATGTTCAACAAGCAATGTAAATATAAATTATAGAGTTAAGTAATTGATCTTACGATTTTTACGTTACCTATTTTGTTGCATATATATTTACGCATAATTTTATATAGAAATATCAAAACCAGGTATATTATATTCTTGACGTAATTCGATTTCTTGCACATTTTCTTATACAATAAATTAGTAGATATTTTACAAGTGGTACGTAATGACTGTTTCACTAATTAACTGAATTGTATTAGTTTAAATTTTCAACTAATATTATGTAACTTGAGTACAATATTTCCAATAGTCGTAGTTTCTATAAATCTTTGAAGTTATTAAAATGGAAAATATTTTTAGGCAAGACAGATATTACAGCTGTAAAAAAGAATGAGATTATATCATCAACGAAAAAGTAAAAAAATACAAACAGTCAATGAATGTATGTTAATTTTGATTACATGAAGTTCTTCAAACACAATTACATGATGAGTGAATTTGCGAAAACAATATTTGTTTAGGCGTTGTTTAACATAATACACTGTTTGAACAAGTATTATATAATTTATTAATCAGCAATTACTTCATTCCTCTAGTGAAGGTTCATTTCTAAATGCTGATTACAATGACAAACCGATCATGTCATATTTGTAGTATGAATTTAATTACATTATTGTTTTTAAATATTATACACATTTTAATGCTATTATAAATATATAATTTATAATTTATCATTAGCTAAATGTGTATAATGGTTGACACTAATAAATTTGTGCATCACGAGTGTTACCATATTACAAATGAACATTATTCAAAATTGTTATATGATGTATTTATTTTTACTTAAATGCCATCTTGTACAGTAGCAAATAAGTTTTACATAAATCGCGTGTGAACCTTACGCGCATTCTTTTTAATAATGGTGAAGAGAGCACAAATATTATAAGTTTTTCTTCTAATCCTTTTCTTTTATTATTTTCAATTTCATTCATATAAAAGTGCCATGCACCGATCAATCTTACGAGTGGAATAATTTAATTCCAAAATTCATCTAATTCATTTTGACCTTAATAGATATTACAATCATTAAACTGCACTTTATATTCCGTGATAATTAAGTGCCGACGTTCATTTCGAAAGGAATGTCGTGTTTGTTTCATAGACAAAAAGCGAAAGGCCGAAATAAATATTCAGACTGAAAAACTTACTGTCGTTTCCCATAATAAACCTATTTCTGAATATTAAACTAGAATTCGAAGAATTTGTATAATTGTAATATAGTCTCAGCTGGTAGTTTGAAAACATGAATTATAATTCATATATAATTATCAATAATTTCCAGCATTTTCATGAAATCAATTCTCAGTAGAAGTTGCAGATTCAATTTGTTTCTTGTTTTTCTTCATAAATGACTACTATTATATATCAGACTACATACCAAATATAGTATTTATTATATAGAAAAACGATGTTTCAATTTTTGGTTAATTCTGGTTAGTTTCAAAATAGTCAATATTCTAACAAAGTTCAATAATTATATTAAAAGCAAAGAAAAAACCGGTTTTTACTTCAAAATAGTCAATATTCTAACAAAATTTAATAATTATATCAACAGCAAAGAAAAAAATAATTTTTATATATCAGAACATAATTATATTCTTATTGACTTACCAAATATAGTACTTGTTATATAGGAAAAAGAAGTAATAATTTTTGATTTTTGAATATTATGACGGTATTACTACAGTATTTAAATGTATTTCAATTATGCATTTGGACTTACAAACACATTAATGTATCTAAAGAATAATCTAATATGTGTTGTAAGGGGATCTACCCATTCGTAATAATTATAAATATAACGGTCAGAATACAAACAACGCAGTAGTTCCTAGCATGCGTTGATAAAATTACTTGCTAGACCACAAAATGCGCACACAACATTGACTCATCTATTGTGTTGCACTCTGCAATGACATTGAACAACTCGTAAAATATCATCTAGGAATTCAAAGTCACCCTGTTGCGAGCTCATAAAAGGCGTGCATAAAAAGATTGCATTCGGGGCTCAGTCGTACTTCAGTTTTCAATGGTGTCGTAGTTTAGTTAATCATTTTCAGTCGTATTCAAGTTCAGTTGTTAAATCAAGTTATTTGTGAAGTGTACATGAAATAAAATAAATGTATCAAAGAAATTCGTCTGTTTATATTGATCAGCCTCCACAAATTGGTAACAGCTTTGTTAGCAGCAAAAAGAACATGCACATTGTTTGGCATGGGTATTGATGGTTCCTACTATATACATGATGATCCTTCTTCAAATTTTTTTAGTTAAACATTTATTAAATATCAAATTTAGTTAATTAAACAAAATAATTATCAAATGATCTAACAGTCGAAGGCCATAATAAAAAAAAATAAAAAAAGCTGAAACTTTTTTATAAATATTTTTAACAAATTATTTTCCAACTTTCTGATTGAATTAGTACATTCGAGTACATTTGAAATTGTGATTTTTTTATGAAACTTGTGCTCAAATTTTCTATTACTAATTTCCGAACATAAGCGATATTAAAATTCTTTTATCTTCACCTAGAACAAATTTAGCTTTGCATGTCAATAAATTATATTTGTATACCATTAAGTCATTTTAAATAAAATATATGTACGCCTTGGCATTTACGTGGTATTCTATGTTTGTATGCAAATATTGGATATTCTGAATCGCTGAAAGCGTCTCCTAAAAAAATCTCGTGTAGAAAGTAAAAAACACTTAACAAAAACCGATGATTTGTGCTTAATTTATGTCGAACTGTGCAAAGAATAATTTATTTTCATCTTTTGGATAAGAATCTTACGCAAGCTTTTTTTGTTTGTCGATCGTATGTAAATAAATGGGTTTAAATGGGATGGATTTGTAAAATGGAAGAGAAATCTAGAAATGTGGATTTTAAAGGCAATTTGAATAAATTGGTTTTTTTGAAAATTGAATGGCATCAATTTTGCATGGTAATACACTTTCATATATTAATTTTTAAAAAAAGTACAGTATGTGAAATGCATTTATCTTGTTGTTAGTTAGTGTTTCTATTTTTGTATAATTATAAATAGTAATAAATATACTAATATCTCATATATATATATATGGTCAATCATATTACACATTTCTATAAAAGATGTTTATTTTGGTCATGATTAAAATTGAGGCAATTTTAGAATGTTTTTAGTGATCACAACTATTTTATAACTTCCCAATAGAGCAAACAAATCCATATGACTACGTCTATAATTTAAGTAAAAAATTTGATTCGTTAATTTTATATTGTCTCAACATTTGAAGTCATTCTAAATCGTTTGATACTGAAATTAAGTAAAGTACGTTTATCAAGCCGAAAGTTGACTTTTAGGAGAGTTTCAAGAACGGATTTAATATAAATTTTATAAATTTTAGCAAATTTAGAAAGACATTGAGAGCATGGGAAAACTAAATGAAACCAAGTAAAATAGCTTTTACCCGGAATGTTTAGAAGCTGTAATAATGAATTCATCATATAGAGATAGGACAACATTTGAAAGTCAGCACTAATACTCAAAGAACTCAGTTTGCCGATAAAAATATATAACTAGTTGAAAGTGGCATTTAGCCTTAAGACAAGTTGCATGAACTTCTCAAAATATGTGAGAATTGATTTAATCAATCAAAATTAAAATTTAGACTTTTAGGTAAAATTTTCGACTGTTTATTTCAAAAATAAAGTTATCGCTTTCAATTAAATCTAAATATTACGATTTTGAATAGAATTTTCTCAAACACTGTAATTATATTAATTATCTTGCACATGCAAGATAAGAGACACATGCTTATATGCCCTAAAATTGTAGCTTATTTTTAAATTTTAATGAATAGATAATGTTTGACTCATCACATCACAAATGCAACTCTTGACACAAATTTTGAATATAATATTTTCTCAAACTTCGATGAATTTTTAAATTTAAACGACTTGATATAGGTCCGTAATATTTCAGTATGATCTATAAGACTATGGTATCTACCGTCAAAAAAACTTCATAAAAATCGTCGAAAAACTATTTTTTAACACTTTGTTGCAAGAAAAGGGCCCGGCCGATCCTTACCAAAAAATAATCAGCGCGATTTCCAACCAGTATCTATCGAACCGTTTTTAATTATCAAAATCAGTTCAGAATTGAGATGAATTCAGATTGAAAGAAACGGCTTGGCTGATCGTTGCGCAAAATTGGTGAACACTAGTCCTCATCGAGATACACCGAATGGCTTTTAAATTTTTGAAATCGGCCCAACCGTTTTTGAGAAAACGTCGATTTACGACAAAAAATCTATTCACGTACACACTTTTTCCAAATTTGGTCTTATTCAATTCAGAAAGGCTTGAAACGTCGAAAAAAAACATAAAATTGGCAAATCGAATTTTTTGATAATAACATAAACTTCTTGTTCTTGAAGTTAAATATACATATGGTACATTATAGATTTCATTCATTTGATCTATTTTGTTTTTTAATTTTTTCTTCGTAACTTTGCTCCTGAATTAACATGATCAACTATTTTGAATGCATTCCTTACCATGGACATTTAAACCTTGCATTTTCCTAATAACACCTCTTCACTATAAGTACATTCTCTTAATTCCATGTTATTTGAATTACACCTATATTCAATTATACAACTCAACAGTAAGAGAATACAAATCTCTAAGATACTAGAAATTTGTTGTCATATCACGAGATGTTATTGTACACCTCAATGAAAAATGATTCGCGTTAAATATATTATTTATTTATAAAAAGCATATAATTACATGTATCGGTACTGGACAATTAAACAACAAACAGATTAAGCTTATAATTTTCCTAATTGTAATTAATCTCGTACAGAATCACGACCGAACAGATTGAAGGTCTCATCTCATGCGTGAGTTGTTATATAAATATATAAAAGTAATAAAATCATTGTTAACTATGTCATGGTCTCTAAATTATGTTTACGGCGGTCATTAACCGGTTGTTTAATAAACTCTGATATTTAAACTAATATTTACTTAGAATTTAGAGCGAGAGCTAGGAAATTTTCACATTTGATATAAGTAACCCATTTTTCATTCAGAGAACTCTGTGACATATAAACGTGGTTAAATTGAAACAATTATACTATATGAATTAATATAAGTATTTAGTTCTTAAATTTTTATATTAAAAAAATATAAATGATGAATTAATTAATATAGCCAATTTATTTAATTTGACTCTTTTTAAATTTTTTTGAATTATTCAAATCGGAAGGTCCATTCTCTCAAAAACTAGACTTCTATTTTCTGCATTTTTACTCCGTTTTCCGAAACGGCTGGATTCGTCTTAGTCAAAAACTAATCAGCACATCTCCCTATCAATAGGAATCGAAGGCTATTATATACAATAAGGCTATTATATACATTAAGAAAATGCAACTTTACAAGAGATTCAATTGATAAATATTCATTCGAAATACCAGATCAAGGTTATATACATGGAAGTATTTGTAATTCACAATGGTTGAATAATGTAGTTATTATTCCGTAAAATCAATTTAAAATTAAAACTAGTGGGGTATGACATCGTGCCTTAAGGCAAATTGCTGGAACTTTCCGTACCGCAATGAAAAATTCGAGAAATATTAAATGTTTTCAAATAGATTATTATAAATAGTGTAACATTGTCTAATATAAACTGAATTGTAACGTTAAAATTATTTATTTAAAGTATGTAAGTGAGCTTTAGAACTTTAGATAGAAAAAAAACGAATTATTTTTGATATTCAAAAAAACTATTTTTGATAAAAAAAAATTCCCAAAATCAATAGTTTCGTCAACACAAGCTGAAAGTTCAATCGGATGCTTAGTTCTCTCAAAAACTGCATGCAAAAACTTAAAGAAAAAATATATTTCTATAATTAGGAATTACCTGGGAATTTTACTGAACATAGTTCGATGTTTGTTTTATATATGTTATGTTTTAGCATGTAGTTCGTTTAGTTTAGACAGTATAATTACTCAAAACCAAATTGAAACTTTGTGCTACTGTAATGTTTAACAAAAAAAATCTTACTAATTTAAATAAAACATAATTGTTTTTTTTGTACTAAATTTTTGCCAATCTAATTCATGTAAAAATAGGTTGTAATTATTAATTATTGGTTGAAATGTGTCACAAACTCAACAGCAATTTCAATAGAAGATCAGTACAGTATTTTTAAATCAATTAATTAAATTATATTACTGCCAAAATTGTATTTTATAAGAAATTCTATCAAATCAAGTTTCGCTGGTGCAAAGATTATTGACTTGGTTTTTTCGTCGCACGGTTTCACATATCCGGCCTGGCATGTCAACGGATACAAAAATCGAAAGTAGCATTTCGATACACATCGGAATTGGTAATTTAATTTTTATAGAAAAAGTTAATGTGCTAAGACTTATTAGAAGTTTATATCAATTTGACAGCATTTCTAATCAGCCAGAGATTAATGCGATGGACGCCTTCAGAAGCGATTGGGAACGTTATCATATGTTAATATATGGTCAAGTTAAATGTTAATGTAAATGTCCATCATGCGAATTATACACTAGACACGCAATATTGTATACTGGTAGATATGGTAAATGTTTTATTATTTGAAATTTATACGTAAAGTTATGCAAATATAGGATTTTAGGTGTTATTAAGTTCAAAGTATATAAGCAATAAATCGTTATTTCGAGATATCAAGGTTATTGGATTAAATTGCACTTATCAGCTTACATTGTTTGGCCTGAAGTCATAAATTGTATTTCAAATTTTTGGATCTATTTTGTATAATAATTCAATGTGTAAACTTTACTAAATGTCAAAGCTTTCAAACTTTACTTACTCAAATTAAGCTTAAATTAACATAGGACAAAAATATGAATTATATCTTGATAATAAAATTTATGAAAATCAAACAAATATGAACTTACTGCATCAATCGTGGGCATGTTTTCAGTGGACATGGACTGCTAGTCCTCATATGTTCTCGGTTGTATATAGTGCTCAAGCATAGAAGGGTATGTGACGTCACATGTCTGAGCAAACATTGCCGACGACAATTGCGGAACTTTCCCGAATCTAGGTTTTATAATATATAAACCGATTTTAACAGATGGATTCGATTTTATGTACATTTATCTCACAAGGGAAATATTATTTCCATTTAAAATGCATAGTAGTTCTTGGGGCTCCAAAAACGGATAGTTTCCTGAGGTCCAGGTGCAAAGAGCAGACCACATTTTACAAGATATAGCTATTTTCTCCAAATTTCCATAATAGTGCAAGATGTAAGATTAATAATTATGAATATTTATTAGGAATCATGGCCTTATGCAAGTACAATTATGTTGTAAACATAAACAATACCTTGTAAATGAAATTACCTTATTAAGTGGTAATTTCATTATTATTACCTTTGAAATTACCTTATTAAGTGAGTTTAGTTATAAAAGTAACCTAGGTTTCATTCGTTAACTACTGGTATTTTACACACAATATTAAAAATGTAGGAAGACTTATCCTTAACCATTCCATTTTATACAAAATCATTTCCAACAGAAAATTGGAAAACTTTTAGGAAAAGTTACTAAAATTTTAGTTGGTTTTTAATTAGGTTAATTTTATTATTGGTTAATTTAATTTTAACTCGGAATAAAGTTGAAGCGTTATTCTAATGATTTATAAATATAAAATATTTATGAAGTAAATTTTAATCCCTCATTTCTCGCTTTTAGGTTTTCATGCAACGGTCTGTTATGCAAATATTCGTCAGCATAGAAGAAATACTAAAACTAATATGAATTCTTGATTTAATTATAACAGTATCTAGAGTAATATACATATACGAAATGAAAAAATAGATCTATTTATAATGAACAAAAAGCCTTCGACTAGAAATTGCAGTATTACTTTGATCATAAGGTAAAAAAATATTCGTCATTTTAGTACAGGATTACCTCGATCTCTATCAGTTAAGTATGACAAGGTTTAATTAAAAAAAAACTTATGCCATTTTTTTTTTAAATTATAAAAAATTGTTTGACCGAATGACAAACTCATCTGAAGGCCGGTATTGAAACTAATGAAAAAAAAACGTTTTTATAAATGGTTTCATATTTACTGTTTTTGTGTGCATGAAGATAATCTAACTATAAGTGAAAGTCGCAGTTTTCAAGCGCTTTTCAACAGTTGTATTAAGAAATTATAAAACGGGTTAAATAATTGATTTTTTTTTATTCACAATACATTAATAATTTTGCCGTAAAAATGAACTCTTCATTTTCTTTGGGTCTTTTACATTAGTATGAGCTTAAATGTGGACGGAAAGTTTACCATTTTTCCAAATTACAAAGAAACTGCTCGGCCGATCGTTGCACAAATCTGAGAAACGATAATCCTAATTGAGATACATCAAATGGCTTTTAGATTTCTAAAATCGGTTCAGGCGTTTTTGAGCGAACGTCGATGAAATGTGTAATTTGGAAAAATGCCAAAAAAGCGATGCTAATTTTTGCAAATTTTGACGAATTTTTAAAGATAAACGAGTTGTCGTGGGACCGTAATATTTCAGTATGATCTATAAGACTATGGTATCTACCATAAAAAAATAATAATAAAAATCGTCGAAAAAAAAATTTAACGCCAAAATCCCAACCAAAACATAAACGTCTCTTTCGGGAAGTTAATAAATAAAATGACCTAATTAATCCAAGTTAATTTTTTTTTAATATTTGCAACATTATTCTATCCTGGAACATCAGCAAATTTTTCGTTGTCCTTGGACAATATTTAAACAAAAAATTTTAGTGCCTATGCAAAACTTGTCGGAATGATATATCCTTCATTGGGATAATTATTCTCCTTAACTATTAATTGAGATACATACATCACTTTCTTCAATTTCTGCTGCGAGAAATTTTACTACCATTTAATCCATCAGTGCCATAACCATAATAATTTATGTCTCGCCAGAAACCGAATCGCGCTCTCTAGTGCATTCTCTGTGTCAAGTGCATTATCATCCGATAAGAATGCAGTTTTAATGCATCCCAGGAAGTCCATCTCCCAATTCAATACCTACCTTTTGACGACACCTGTCATTGAAAACGATTATTGTTGATTGCAAATCATACTCTGTGCATTAGTTTTCATCGGTCATTAATGAAACAAAATCAAATCGCGGATTCAGTGAAGCGGTGATCTTCATCCGCTCCAGTTCGAACGTGGGAATTACAATACCATTCACCGTCTGCGGATCTTGGAGAGACAAACTTTACTCTTATAGTGAAGTGAGCGATATGGATTAATCGATTAAGTTTGTTAAAAAATAAAAAAATCGATGTCAATTCATCTTAACCGTATTCCGTAAATTGACCATAACAACCCCTGGTCAGAATATTCAACTTTCAGTTTCAAAACCATATACTTTAATAAATATATATATGTACATAACATTTTGCCTTGGTTTGAATATTTACTTCTAGGTATAGTATCCATATTATCTGTTTAATAATAAGTATTTAAAATATAAAAATTATATCATAATTTTGACAAAAATGAGAAAAAAAAAGATTTCTCCAAAAAAATCTTTCAACAATATTTATATTAATGAATAATTACACAAACACAAACGTTATACGAAGGATTCATTCGCTCTGAAGGGTATGCAGAGTGAGGAGCCATGTATTATTTGCTGCTAGGGATCGATCAGGCAATAGTTTGACATGGCGTGTTTGCCATACCAAATATCAAATCATTTCTGGTGTATATTGGCATAGAGCTTGGATGTTATTATTAATGTTATACTTACATTTCTGGTGAAAATTTCCAATGTACTTCTATATTTGTTCGAGTATCGTCGGTATCAGTCTGTTCATGCATATATTTTGCAGAGTAATATTGTCTCGTCAGTGGGTCCCTTGATTTGTTGAGTACCAGTTTTAAAGCTTTGTTTTGTACTGTCTGTAGTCTCCGTCGGTTAGTCTTTGTTATCGTGTTCCATGCTGGAGGGGCGAACAACAGTATCTGTCTTATTGTTGTCAAATATAGTGTCCGTTTGTTCTTCACGCTCAGCGGACTGTTGTGATTCAAAAGAGGTCTCAGTATATTTATCATCCCGTAAGCCTATCCTATTTTCATGGTGTTATGTTTTGTGAAGCTGAGTCTGTGGTCCAAGGTTACACCAAGGTATTTGACATTCTTGGGCTATTCAAATTCGTGACTTTTAATTTGTCCAAGTCAGTCAGTGTAGTGGACTTACGGCTCTTTGTAAACAAGATAGTCT
Source organism: Ctenocephalides felis (assembly GCF_003426905.1). NCBI lineage: Eukaryota > Metazoa > Arthropoda > Insecta > Siphonaptera > Pulicidae > Ctenocephalides > Ctenocephalides felis. Next base: position 62,565,348 of record NW_020537324.1, read on the forward strand.
CAGACTTCTGTGAATTGATTTTGATTTGCCACTTGTTCGTATAGTCTATCAGTGAATCTATGTGTCTCTGTATTTTTTCCCTGATAAGAATATCTTCTGACGGTTTGACAATATTGTATTTCAATGCACGATGCTTTTGTGTGGGTATCATTTTGCATTTCTTAGAAAATTGCAGCCTCTGGCCTAGATCCTTCCACGCAAGGGCTCAACCGCGATGTATTTTTTACACCTAGAATACTTCCTGTACATCGACGACAGTAATAATTTTAAGTAGTCTAATCAATGCAGCGGAACGCTAACATGTATATCTAATCACCGCTGTGTTTATAATAATTTGAATATTTAATATAGATTTTATTTAATGTTTTTATTCAGTAACAATCAAATTTGAATCGGTTATCCTTAGATACCAATTCTTTACTTAGTCCGCTTTAATGTTTAGCCATAAACTCTCTCGGTCTCTTTAATTTCAAATAAGCATATGCAGAAAACTAGCTATTTTTGGTGCCTTCATTATATTTTGATAAATCTTATTTTTTAGTGTCGGTCTTTTTTTAAATCGCATTAAGAAAAAACTCATATTTTTTATTGTACTATTCGAAGTATAAAATAATCCCTTATATTGTAATGCGTCCTGTCCATAAATAGTCCCTCAATTATTAATCCTTCATTCTATGAAATTAGAATCCTTGAACTTGATCCAACTAATTCACAATTAACCTGATTGGATAAGAATGTAATGGGCAGTCGCTCCTAATTTTTTTTTAATATAAAATTTTAAAAACTTGTGATCTATCATCAACTAAGACTCTATCTAAGTAACATTAGTATTAACTCAGCAATCAAACAAGTAATATTCTGATAACATTTTGAACAAAATAAATGTGAGAAGAAATGTTCCTGGGGTACTTGGGAATATAATAGCTTTAACTAATAATACATGATTTGACCTTTGGTGGACCTGCCTCATTTTCTGTGGCACAAGACACAAACTATACTAAACCAAGATATTTTAGGACTGTCGCCCATGTGATAAGTATATTTTGTTGACAGTATCAATATCCATTGTCGTCACAATATGAATATTTAATTTTGTATGTCTTTTTGGGTGAGCTCTCAAATTCTTACTGTGAGACTTCAAAAATCTCACCTCCTTGGACCCTTAGAATCGAGGGCATTATGTACTCTGGGGTTGTAGTCTTTCAGACGACAATGTCCATTGTCGTCACAATATGATATTTCTTGATTTTGTGTGTTTTCTTGAGAGGGCTCTAAGACTCTCATTGTTGAACCCAATTAAGTTTTTGCGTTTTGATTGCTAAATGTTAACACACACATATGATAGGTTTTGAGGTATTAATAAATATTTTTTTAGTCATATCGATTTTTCTTCTCGATCAACAATTTTCCAGCCCTAGCCAGTACTTTATGCTCTACGATGTTTACTACAGCGTGCATTATGACTCATACGTAAAAGCAAGTTTATTCATAATATTTACAGATTGAAAATATTAATTTAAATTTATATTAATGAAATATGTACATAAATCAATATGTTACTTTGATAAATCAAACGTATGTAGTTTGCAGCATTCATCATATTTACTTATGTGTAATCAAAATATTTATTAAAAGGATGGATGATTGAAAACATCCACTAAAAACTTTTTTAGTTTCCTCGCATCCTTCTTTTTCTTCAAAATTTTCGTTATAATCCTAAAATGATAGATTTTAATTATGATCAAAAAGACTACGAAACGATATGTTCATCATTTCTTGCTAATGGTATGTTGCTTTAAATATATTTCAAAATTTGGTATTTAATGTATATAAATTATTTATAAATAATATTTCCATAACACTTGTCAATTAAAATTCACATCAGTCTTTTAAAAATTTCATTGATATTTTGACCGATATTCATATTCTTATTATTTTAGTTATAATTCTAAGATTCATATTAACATTATTACTTTACACTTATAATTATGTACTAATTAATATTTCTTTATTTTTTGTATACAATTTAGAGTATGTAATATTATACTTTAAAATAATTGCACGAATAATTTATTTCAATTTTAATAATTTTTTTTTAAATATTTCTTGAAACTTGTGAAGATCTATATATCTCGCAAGATGACATGAAAAGTAATCTAGAGTAAGGTACCACTTTCACATCTTTCAAATGATTCCAGATTAGATTCTACTATAGAAACGTGAAAAATGGTAAATTCGATTTTCTTGAGGAAATTGGTTAACAATAAATCATTTAGTTCGATTTCTTGAGATGGTATCCGGACGATTTCACACAAATATTTGAATGACAATAATGCTTTTGAGATTTTCACTATTTTCGATTATCCAAAGTGGATCGATATGATTTTACTTTAATATAAGATTCACTTTAACTGCACATAAATCATAATGAATTATGATATATTAGTTTAACAAGAGTAATATCACATAGCAAATTTTAATTCTGAGAGAAACTAGTTGTCATTATATAGTAGACATCAATTAATAAGGAACATTGCATGATTTCTCTGTTCCATTTGAAAAAAAAGAGTCGAATGAAATCAAGGACAAATTTTCAAATTTACGCTTTTTTTCTTTCTGTTGTTTTGTATACAATTCAATTCAATTTAAAAATATGTATTTTATTTCATAATGTAAGGGTGTTATAGAGTTTTTTACCTTCAAATAAACTAAGGGTAAACAACTTTTTGTACTACTGTCTTCCATAAATTAGATATACTGTTACAATTATTTTACATACAATAGTATACATTATATTGGACATAACGAAAAGTAAGAAAATGTTTAGCAATTTTTAAATATAATAGCATAACAATATTTAACAAAATGACTAAAGTTCATATGTTCGTTATGGGTCGATCAGGAATAACGTGGAATAACGTGTTTGCCATACAAAACAATTTCTTTAGTGAATTGCCCTTTTTTTAAGGATGATAAAAATTATTTAAGATACATATATATATATATATATAATATATATGTATATATATACATATATATATATATATGTATCTTAAATAATTTTTATCATCCTAAAGTAAAGTTGTTCCTAGTCATCCATCCAATAATTAAAACGATTTTATTGTTGAAAAATGTTTTTATTGTAATATCATACGTTTCGGTACTAATTTGACTCATCTTTAGTGCATACAAGTAAATTTAATAAAAAACACAAAAGACACACGAAAAATAGACTTGTAAAACAAATTTCAAACGAACAACATGTCTTTATGAGAAGAAATTTTTTTTAAAAAAAAATATTTTTTTTTGTTTTATTTAATATTTAATAAAAATTGTCATATAACTTGATGTTATATCAATTGGTGTTCATATTGTATTGTAGTGTATTTTTTCGTGTGCTTTTTTAGGAAATCAAATATCATTTCTTTCTATACGTGAAAATCCAGGATTTTCATTTGCAAGCAAGTCTACATCTTAAAGACAATATTCAAAACATTTTTTTAAAAAATAATTAAACTTTTTTTTAAATAGTTTTAGAAAATGAAATTTGATTTCTATTTATATGTTAAAATCCAGGATTATTTGCAGGCAACTCTACATTCTTAAAAAAATATTCATATAAATTTCTTATAAAACCATTTATATGTTTGATGATTTTTGTAGAGAAAATTTTGAGGATTTTTATATATTAGCACCGAAACAAAAATTGTGTGAATGTTTATAAATGTTTTTTTTTTCAGAATTTGATACGTTTACAAACATATGTCAGAAAGTTTCTGATCAAATGGCCATTACTTGGAGAAAATCTATTCCACCTGTTCTCCAAAATTTTACATCTTTTCTGAGAAATGAATCTTTCTTCGTTAAAGGTAACCAAAATTTATTTCTATATATAACATACATATAGGTGTTTCATGGTGTAATGGTTAAGCTCACGGACTCGTGTGGTCTTGAGTTCTAACCCCGCTCCGGACAACCTGACATCGTGCAGTAGCGATGTCCATTTTCACTTGAAAATGTAGAACAAATATATGTTTTTAATTAAAAATAACTTATTTTGGGCATTGCGGTGTGAAATGGCAATGGATAATCTGTCACACTGAATTGTTATTCCCTGAATTCAGTTGGCGTTTAACTCAGGGGGCGTCTATTAATCACATGATCGATTTTTTAAGTTTCACAATTACCCTCTCTTCCCCACTAAACAATACGTGTATTTTTAGGTACGAGAAAAAATAGTGATTTTTTTTTTTTCGAAAATGTTCTTTCAAATAATTTAGATACCCCTTCCTCCCCCACATGATATTTCGCGATTTTTTGTCAAACCCCTCCTCTCTCTCAAAACCTATCGTGATTAATGGACGCCCCCTAAGCTCACAGACCTGCCTTGGAGCAGCACTGCCCATTATCATTATTATACAACATACATACAAAAACATTCATTTCGGGTTCATTTTTGTACCATATTTTATGATTACCTACCTAGTTCTATAAGTATGTAGATAATTTCGCTCATCCTATTTATCAGCAAGAGATTTATTAATTTCCATAACCAATTATTATCAATCCAATTACCAATTTGTTTCTCTTCGACCTGATTTTATAACAATTATTTGCATCAATATGTGTCACTTGCAAACAACTATATGCCTCGAATCGGTCGCGCACAAATCTATGAATGGTGAAAATGACGAAGCTTTATTGTGGCACATTTCACACGGATTACATATATAGATACTATTTTTATTAAAACCATATTATTACTTCGAATAGTAATAATAATAATAATAAAACTCTAAACACAAAACAAACTGTGCCATAGTTTGATAAAGTAAACCTACATGTTGTATAGATGTATGAACATACATCTGAACTGGTAGTATACCATTCAGAAAGGTTGTCTTGGGTTTTTGAAAATTATATTTTATAGATTTAGCATTAATTTTGTTTTTATTACTGCTTTGCATTAATAATTTATCGTTGAAATTATATAGTATACTAATAAAAACTTAACAAATATAATTAGGTCAACCATTGGGGAGTCTTCTATAAAGCGACGTTGTTTAAGAAATTTTTGGTAACAAAAGTTTTTGAAAATTAAGATTGAAAGTTGAAATTTAGAGGAAATGTATATCCACTGATCATCAACATTTTAGTTTTGAACTTGATTGTAATTCGTTAAGAATACCTTCAAATTTTGTTTGTCAGAAATAGTTTACAAAATATTCATCGAAATAAATAACCGAAATTTCCAATTGCAATTATATTTCTGATCATGCCATTACTCGAAGTGATGTTTTGTACAAGATTTTTTCATTTCGTTATATTTATGTCAATGAATGGCAAACTTTTGATAAGCTTTCTAAACTTTCAATAACCTTATTTTACTTAAAAATGACTAATATAAACATAGTTGAATATGAAAATCGAAAGCTGTTGAATTAATTATAAACATTTTTTGTTTAATTGTAATTATAAAATTAAAGTTTGTAATTTATGCATTAATAAATCACACACAGAATTAGGTAAGTTTTTCCTATTGATAATGAAACCTTAATTTTTGAAGACCAAAACTGCTTAGATTTATCTAGAATAAATTATTGGGGTTATAACAAATACGTTAGACGTAAACATATGTAAAAAATTTCATTCCAGATTTTGTTGCAATTACTATAACGTACCCTACGAGAAGTTAACAAACACCATCTACACAAGCAATATGCTTTTTGAATCATTCTAATCGGGGGCGCCGTTCTCTGAAAAACTGATATTCTTTGCACTTTTTGCTTCGTATCTCTGAGACCGCTGGACTTGCCTTCGTAAAAATGTAATCAATTATGGACCTACTATGCCAAAAATTAATGAGCACATCTTTCCGTCAATACAAATCGTATGCTCATTGAATCATTTAAATCGGCTGATCTGTGCTCATGATATCGTAGAGGAAGAATTGTATCCAAACATACGCATATGCACACAAACGTACATCTTTTTTTTGAGGTATGCCAAAACGTAAAGATATGCAAAAAAAAATATTTTTAATATTTTTGCGATTACTGAAACTTATTCTAAGTAAAGTAATTTTTTTTAATAAAAATAATAAATGATTTTATAACTTAGTATTATTTTAAAAAATTAGGACTTTATGTGCATTATTTTGCCATGTTATAAGAATGATAATTAATGTTTGAAGATATTTAGTACATTTCTGAAAGAAATAAGTTTTATTATTTTCATACAAAAACTATATTTATTAAAAAGTAATCATTTTCCTCCACAAGTGCAGAAGAGGCATCTTTCTTGGCCAGAACCCGTCGTCGGTTTATTTACCGATGGCCGCAGGTTATAAAATATTTCGCGAATACAATTTGGCGTTGACCACGGCCGGTCAAAAGAAAGAAGTCCGTCGGATAATGACCGATTGAAAAAATACGTGTGATAAATAAAACTTCGGTTTGTATGCAAAAAAATAATCATAATAAAGAGCTTTCTCTTTGTAACGTAGTCGGTGTACGCTTTTTGATGTCGATACTAACCAATTTGCTTAACGATTTACACTTCGATATTAAAAGATGGAAGATATGATAGAGAAATTGTGGGTAACCGTGAAATAAGCGTAGGTAAGGGTCTGGTAATTAGGTATTATTATTGCTCACTTATTATTATATTTTAATAGTGAGTTGAACATATATCAAATAGTGATTGATCAAAATTTTAGGCTTGTGCCTCAATAGCAATGCTATTTATTTTTCAATTGAATTTGATTTGAATGATTCAAAAAAACATCTGATTCCAATTGATAAGGAGACGTGCTGATTAGTTTTTTGAATGCAGATGCAGCCGTGTCGAAAATGCGGGGTAAAACGTACCAAAAATGGTAATTCAATTTTCAAGAGAGTCCGATTAGAATGATTCAAAAAACATTCGATTTGTATTGATTGAGTGAATAATTAATTACATTTTCACGAAACCAAGATCAGCGGTTTCAGAGATGCGAAGCAAAAAGTGCGAAGAATTGCAGATTTTGAGAGAACGGCGAAACCGATTAGAGTGATTCGAAAAGCATATTGCTTGTGTCGATGGTGTTTGTGTATTTTGTTTTTGTTCTTGTAGATATACATGGATAAAGGCCGTCGCCCAAATGTAGGTACTTATATAATATTAGATTTATAAATCAAAACTATAAAATTTACAGTATTTATAACACTTATAATATTTAAAACAATTCTTATTGTTGATTGAATATTTCTATTTTGCGAATGTTTAAATACTATAGGAGAAGTTCTAGCAAATTGTCTTAAGGCACAATGCCATGCACCAATAGTTACTTTATCATTTTGCAAGATTTTAGAATATATAAACTATAATATAGTAGCTATATTGTGTATTATTTTACATGTTATATCAACAAAAAAGTGATCTGGTGTGGTAGAGACATAATTTCTCATCGGCTGGCATTGTAATAGATCATGTTTTGATAATTGACCACACACATTTTGCTTTCTCCATGCAAATTTTAATTTGGATCAGATGGTCAGATATACACGGTGATCAAGATTGGATCGATAAATTTTGAGTACTCATTTTATTATTCGAAACGTAATGTTTTGCAGACTTCTCATATTTTAGAAGTCAATATAATATAATATAATATATCATATTATAATAAAAAGCAATAATATTGGATTCAGAAATCACATTTGGCATTTTGTCAGAAATCAATGTGAGTATCTCTTTCAATATGGTAATTTACACATATATCTTTGCATTTAAAATATGCTGCTTCATAAATAAAAAAAAATGATGAAATATCATTATAAATGAATTTGATATCACGGAACGAGGGGTGGAAAAGTTGGTAAAATTTGAATACAAATTTTATAGATAGAATTGCAAAATGTAGCAAATTGCTTATTGTTTTACAATTTCTTCATCATTAAGTACTCGAATACTAAGACAGTGTTTGAAATACATACTCTTCTTTCCTATTTGTGACATAGGTTTTTAAATACTTGTACTTTACCAGTTTGATTATTTTTTATTGTGCAGCAATGCTCTCGTAGGGCAATTTGGATTTGATAATATATTATATTTATAATATAATTTTCAAAAATTTCTCTGATCTCTACTTAGGAAATGAAAGTGACATTTATTGCTTGCGATCATTGAGTATTAATTTTAAATCATAACCGTTATTACTTCCGGCAATATAAGTCTTATTGCAACGCGTTAGATATTTAACCGAATCGACGCGAATGCGCATTACCGCAGCTTACAAGAGTAAGAGAATGGAAATAAAAACAATTTTGTTTATAAATCGCTCTTCGCATATTTAATAAGAGAGCTGGTCATCACCATGGTAACACGACTGTTTAACACGAAGAATGCCATAATAACAATCCTGTCAGATGTTGTGCGTCATTGCCATAGTCATGTCGCAGTAACTCTTCAAATGTGTGTCGCTCCTTTTAAAGTTTACTTTGAGGATGCCTTTTTTATATCTTTTGGAAACTTATTTGTTGTTGCTTGTAATTATTTCTATTAAAATCAATTGATTTATACCAGTATCTATCGTGGTTTCAACTAATTTTATTGGACTTCTCAAGTGTTTGATGGATGATTGGCACTTTAGGAGAAAATGGCATGCTTATACAATGTTTAAAATGAAGTACATAGAAACTTAACTAATGCTGAACTAACTCTTAAAATCGTTTTGTTTATTATTGGCTAGTTCAACCTATGTATATTAGATCACAATCTGCGCGTGTGATATTAAAAAAGTTTTTGTTCTGGTAAAAATAGCATTAGTGGATATTTTAAAAATGTTAACTATCCAGAGCTTGTTAAATGTGATTGGTTTCAAACTTTTACTTAAAGTACTTTAAATACAGACTAAAAGATCCATCAGTAAAAAAGGGATTTGCATTTATTGTAAAACACTTCTCATGATCTGAACTTGGTGACATTATGATTTGTCCCTATTGGGCTATTGCATTATGGGCTGATGCCCAAAGCGGACCAAATGATTTATTTATAAATTTTCTTTTTAAAATTTTATATTTCATGGACAAAATGAATTCTGTAGTTATTTTTATACTATGATAGATACTGATAGTCAATGAATCTAAGATGAGTAAAAACAAAAATATTCTTTGCCCGATCTAAACCTGGTGAAAATTATGATTTGTCCCTCTTGGACTGATGTATTATGTGCTGATGTCCCAAAGAGGACAAAATGATTTATTTGTAAATTGTCTTCTTTAAATTTATGTATCTCGGTATATCCTTTTCTTATATATCATTTTGTCACAAAATGGAACAAAAATAGATTTTGTAATGAGTTTCATACTATGGTAGTTACTGGTAGTCAATGAATCTAAGATGAGTAAAAACGTCTCTGACTGGTTATAAAGTCATTCAATAAATAATTATAATTGAATAACAAAACACTATGCCACTATGTCTATGCTTTCCTTACTTAACATTACAATTTTAACAACTTTACCCACGTGAATAAGCAATAAATGACATGCTTCAGGTTTTTGTTTCAATTCAATTAAATGGAACTATACGATTAGATTATTATAGGGCCTCTGACAAAGTTATCTAGCAGTTGTTAAATATGCTAAAAATTTCTTAAAATTTTACTTTAGGCAGTTTTACACATAAACTGCAACGTCACTCGTATGTTATGTATATTTAGCATTGTATCTATTGTATTGCTATTTATTATGTTATTTTACCTTTAACTAGTTAAATAGTTTAATTTATTCTATGTTTTGTCATATTTTTTCCATTAGCCCCTCCACTAATTTTCTGAATCTCGTCTCGACCGCTAATGACGCGCATTCCCGCCGTAGTCGGACTTAATCAATAGTGGATTACACGAATTACTTTCTCCGCGCGTTGTAAACTACTTACCGTCATTATTATTATTAATTTATTTTTTTGTCGAAATTTTATTTCTCATCTGAAGCCGACGTGGGATACATTTTAATCCGTTCAGAAAGTTAAAGCCGTCGAGTTAAAATTGACAGTGCAAAATGAAACGAGAAGTATGGTTTAGGGAAAAATAACAGAGGTTGAAATAACTTTTTGAATATAAAATTATATTTGTTATATTTCTAATTCATTTTCAAGTGAAATCCTTTGTCACTACTAGTTGAGGTATGAGAACCTGATTTTTCTGATTGCAAGCTCATAGCCTTAAACTCAAGGCAACAAGAAAGCCCATTTGAGAAGTTTGTTCTGATGACTTTTTCGAAGCTTGGCTTATTAGAAGGTCAACTAAACTGTTGGCGTAACTCTTTTTCAAGAATTTATTATTAGGATAATTTTAATACTAATTAGTCATTCCAGTTCCAATCAAAGAGTACGAACCCGGAACCTTTAATTCAGGTCCAGTAGTTGTAGCCACTTTTCTACAGACAAGCTCTATTTTTTTACTTCAATTTTTTTGCAACGTCTGCGAAAAAGTTTTTTTTTACTTTAGATCATAATTGAGATAATTGACTTGATTTATGATACTGATAATGATTGATATCGAACTGACCAAGGTTGGGACCAAACGGAAAATACTTCTTGCCCACAACTACCAACGCCCACTAATATATGACATACAATATTGTTAACATATTAATATGATTTTATTAGTATTCTTATTTTGAGGGAAATTTTACCATAAAATTATGACAGAAATATTGCGTAAAGTATGTACGCATAGAATATTTGGAGTCAAAAGTCAAGCCATGAAAAAATAAATCAGAAATTCGATTCAAATAAAATGTATACAACATCTCGCAACGTTCAATTGGATTACCATACTTAGCCATTATCATAATCAATTAATACCATTTGCATAATGTGTCCACATTAATACATTGCACAAGAAAATATTTACGATTGAATCATTTTTATGCGCTTCAAATAAACACGAAAGCCATTAAAGTAACATATAGTGAGTTTTAGACGTGTTATGATTTCAACTTTGCCCTTTTCGAATGTATGCACGACGCATTTTATTATAAATATAATGTTGTAGTTTGGAATAATACGCTCATAAAATTCAGAAACAAGTTTACGAATGCGAAACAGGTACCTCGGCGAGAAGCCGTCTCGTAATGTATCGGTAATGCACACATTTGACAAGTCTGTCAGCAGGTAATCGTCTTCTGATAAATCGGAGAAACTGTAATATTATACAGAATATTCGTAATTTTATTAGTTCTTTGGTAAAATGGATTAATTGTCCAAATGGGCTTTCTTGTGGCTGTGTGGTTAGAGCTATGAGCTCCCAGTAGTTCCAGGTTTTTGGATAGCCTGATGCAAAATAGTTTTTAATCATCATTGCTGATAAGTCCAATAAAAAGTCATTAGTATTAGATTATACCCTAATGGTAAATTCATCAAAAAGAGCTAAGCCAGCAATTTGATTTTTCTTTTAATAAGCCAAGCTCCGACAAAATCATCAGAGCAAACTTGCAAACGGGCTTTCTCGTGGCTTAGTGGTTAGAGTTGTGAGCTTCTAGAAGTTCTAGGTCTTTGAATAGCTTGATCAATCAGTAGTGACATCGGTTTTCGCAAGAAAACATTCCAAGGGGAAAATAACTCTTAGCCATAATTGCTGGTACATCCAATTAAATTTTATTAGTAGTAAAGTTATTCTCATGATAAATTTATCAAAAAACATTAGATCAACAATTTGGGTTGCCTTCTAATAAGCTGAACAACAAAAAAATCATCAGGACAAACCTGTTAAATAAGGTTTTCCGTGGCCTAATGGTAAGTGCTATGAGCTTCCAATCAGACGTTTCAGGTTCTCCGACTGGTTGATGTCAATTAGTTGTGACATCGATTTTCGCTAGAAAACATAAAGAGCAATATGATTTTAAAGTAAAAATAACTTTTGCTTATTATTGCTGATACATCCAATAAAAAGTCATTAATATTAGAGTTATCCTAAAAATGAATTCATCGAAAAGAGTTAGGCCAACAGTTTGGGTTATCTTCTAATAAGACAAGTTTACATAAAAGTTACAGAGCAAAATTGTCAAATGGTCTCTCTCGTGGCCTAGTAGTTGAAGCTATGAGCTCCCAGGTGTTACATGTCTTTGGATAGCCTTATATCAATCACTAGTGACATCGGATTTCACTTGTAAATATAGATAACAATATGATTCCAAGATGAAAATAACTCTTACCCATCATTGCTGATACATCAATTAAAAAGTCATTAGTAATTGGAGCAGCCTGTTGTCGAGCAGTAATGACAACGATTTTTACTTGAAAATATAATAGCAATATGTTTTCAAGTGAGAATAGCACTGATCCGGCAATGCTGCATCAATAAATATTAGTTCTTTTACAAAAAATGTAATAAAGACTCATCAAATAGAGATAGGACAACTGTTTGGGTTGCTATCTATAGAACCTACTATAATTAAGTCAAATTGGCCGAATAGCTTAAAGGAATCTTATGTTCTGATTGCTGTTCAAAATAATAAAAAAACGTCAAAAAATAATGTTAAATATAGTCTTGTGTCACAAGTAGAATAAGACAACTACTGAGTTGTTTTCCAAATAAGCCATGCAACAAGATACTAAAACAATTATAAAATTTCTCGTAATATATACAGATAGTAATTAAAAAATAACATTCATGTATTTATTCAGTTTTTACAAAAAAATGCCCGAAAAAATCTTTTCCTTGAAAAAAACGTTTCTGTATTTTATCTTTATTGAAAATTACCAATTTTTATCTACTTTAAATTTGAATCATCTACAAAACAAACTGATAATTATGTATAAATAACAATAAGTACCCATACATAAAGATATTTGTCTATGATAAGTTTTATATTTGCTAGTAATTTCATTTTTACTGCTTTACTATTTATTCAATAAAAAAGAAATTTCACTTTTATACCTCGCACCCATGATAGAAAGTTTTAGTACCTATAACTTTATGGTATGCTTATTTTTTGTTTTAAAGATTATTAGATAAGAGTGCATTTGTTTTGTGAGGTTACAATAGTCAAATTTAAAAAGGAGGGAAATTTATTAAAAATATCAACATAATTTATGACATAATTTTTCATATTGCATAAAAAAAATAGAATAATATAGTATAAACTACTCATGATAGTTGAAGAAATGCTAATCTTATAGACTCTCAGAAATGAGCGTCAAATCGTAAAAAAAATTATATAAATAACTGACGTCTTCTGAAGTATAATTATTTTAAGTTAGCTCTTAAGTTAACTTGAAATATTATAATTTCACACTGTGTTTCCAAGCCAATAATATTCTCACTATTACCAGAAATTGTTTTCTATATTGCAAAATCATTAGAGTCTGTTATTTACGCAATAAGTAAGCAATTTTACTTAACATGTCCTATGATATATGTATAGATGCATACGACAATTTGTAATAAATTTAATTTACGATCAATTCGTCATTTTAACATCTTATTTGAAGTCGTTTTATTGTGAACACTTGGATTCCGAAGACAGTAGATATATTCTCTACTTGGCTTTCTCTTCTCATTAGACTCACGGCATTAATTAATACTAATTAATTATCAACGAGTAAACGATCTAATTCACACTACACTGAGCAGGAGAGAAATGCACTGAATTCAGTGAGATGGTAAAAAATATACAAAATTATTGAGCAAATAACATCGACTTACAAACTTCCCAAAGGGGAAGTTTGTTTTCATAAAAAAATCCGATTCGCTAATTTTATGTTTTCTCGACGTTTCAAGCCATTCTGAATTGAATGAGATCAAATTTGGAAAAAGTATGTGTGTATGTGTGAACAGATTTTTTGTCATAAATCGACGTTTTCTCAAAAACGACTATACCGATTTCAAAAATTTTATAAGACATTCGAGGTATCGCAATGAGGAAAAATTTTTCGTCCAATTTTTAGCCCGCAATTCTAAATCGATCGGCTATAACGATTTCAGATATTTAAAAGCCATTTGATGTATCTGAATGAAGATTATCGTTTCTCAGTTTTGTGCGATAATTTTTTACAAATTACATTTGAAATCTATAATCTTAAGTGGTACTTAACCCGGAACTAGTGGCTGCCAATCTACGATCTTCCCACTGGACCATGGGTTCTTGCTCTAAAAAGAACACTAAACTCAGCAAAACAAATCCATTATTATAAATAATAAAATCTATAATTTCTAGTCGTTTAGCATTATAAAAATAGTAATATATTCGTATCCGGTTACCTGAAGCGCCAATGAAGGTCGATTCATGAATGATTGACCTTCGATTAACCTCAGGTATGGTACATCGATTAGCATGAGAGTATCACCTCACAATCGATTCAAGACAAGAAATCATGTGAAATCGTTGAATTTTAAACAAATTTATTATAATTTTATCGGCACGAGCCAAATTTGTGTTGATTTTTAGACTGCATAATGATACGGAATATATTGTATTCAATTTTAATGTCTGCTCGGGGTAAATAAATTATCATATAATAGAAAGTAGTTCTACAAATGTTGGTATTAATAATCATATAAAAATTAAAATAACATGTAAGTTTTTGAACTTCAATGATAATAAAAATAGAATTAACTTTAAATTTAAAAATTAAAAAAATTATTACTTCGTAATAATTATATTTTGAAAGTTGATGTATCAAGGTTTGTTGTTAAAAAAATAGTGATTTTTGACCAGTGTCCTTTGAAACATAAAGAACAATAAAATCTATTTATTACCCATGTTTCCAAGAAACCTCTCATATAATAATATTGCATGTATAAAGAATATTCGATTTCAGATATTATTGCATCTTACTGACATGCATAAAAATTAAATTAAAGAGAACTTTTGAAACGATTATTAGATCTAACTAGGAAAAAGTTTGCATAACATCTAAAAGCTTCGCACATTTATTTATTACCTTACGTAATATTACCCATACTTAAAGGTACTTCATAATGAATATTATGAGTATGAAGTCGCGGAAATCGTCGTACTTACAATATTTAATACATTGCATAACATCTCTCTATATGTGATGATCTTTCCAACATGTGAGTCTCTTATTGCATTTTTATGATATTATTGCATGGTTTATAATTTAGCATTCTGTACTCAGTATACTGTTGTATTTCTACATGTAATCCTCTGACATACGTAATTCATGCATTTACAATGTTTATATTCATGTAATATACTTATATGTGGGATTATGTGAGGAAAATACATTAAATGTAAACATATGAATTAAAGAAATATTTAATTTATATTGTTAAGGCATATATTATTTCAGCATTATTTTTACTTTTCATATTTTTAAGAGGTTTCGACTACCACCTTTATCAATATGCAAATTTTCATCAAAATTTCAGAAGAGTAAACTTGAGGTTTTCCAAGTTGCAAACTAAGGTTATGAATATTGACTAAAGATCTTTATTATAAAGCACAAGCTGCACCCGATCACGCTTCTCGTGTAATTCAATTAAAAAATTTAAAAAAAAAATGCGTATTTGTTACCTAGTTTGTTATCCAGTCTACCAGTTTTCTTGTTTTTTAGTCGTCCTGTTTATATGACTATCTGTTTACCTCCCTACCTGTCTACCAGATTATTTGTCAACCTGTTTGTCAGTCAACCAATTTATCAGTCCACCAATTTTCATGTCCGCCAATTTACTTGTCTGCTAGTTTTCCTGTGTACCAATTTACTATTCAACAATTTTCTTGTTTATCAATTAACCTGTCCACCATTTACTTATCAATGTATTTACGAATCCACCATTTTACCTATCAACCTGTTTTTCAATCCACCACTTTACCTGTCTACCAATTTACCTGTTCACCAATTTATATGTCAACCCGTTTTATATGTCTACCAATTACATGTCATTGTTTTTACCAAATCACCAATTTACCCATTAATCTGTTTTTCAATCCACCATTTTACTTGCCTACCAATTTACCTGTAAACCCATATACATTGGCTCAACCTGTTTTACGTGTCTACCAATTTATCTGTCAATCCACCATTTTACTTAACAACCTGTTTTTCGATCCACCATTTTATCTGTCTACCAATGCACCTGTTTACCAATGTATATGTCAACTTGATTTACATTTCTGTCAAATTACCTGCCAACCTGTTTATCTGTTCACATATTCATCTATCTACCAGATGTCCTGTCTACTGGTTTAGATATCCTCCAATTCACCTGTCCACCAGTTTACCTATGTACCAATTTACTTGTCTACCTGTTCATATTTCCAGAAATCTATCTATAAACCTGTTTATCTGCTTACCTGTCAACCTGTTTATTACTCATCCTTTGTCAGTCAACCAATTTACCAGCCCACCAGTATACCTGTCCACTAATATACCTGTCAACCTGTCTATCAGTCTCCCAATTTAGCTGTCCAACAATTTTCATGTCCATTAAATTACTGTTCAACAATTTACCTGTCTATCAATTTACCTACCAACCTGTTTTTTAATCCACCATTTTACATGCCTACCAATTTACCTGTCAACCAGTTTACCTGCTTACCAGTTTACCTATCAATCCATCTTACATATCTACCTATTTGTCTGACAACCTGTTTATCTGTTTACATATTCGTCTATCTACCTCTTGTCTTGTCTACTATTTTAGATATCCTCCAATTTACCTGTCCACCAGTTTACCTATCTATCAATTTACTTGTCTACCTGTCTACCTGTTCATCTGTCTACGTATCTAACTACCTACCAGTTTATCTGTTTACCTGTTTACCTGTCTGCCAATTTACCTATCTACCAATTACCAATTATTAAAAAAGATTTAATTAGTATAATAATTCTTACGAAATAGTGGTTTGTGATAAAAAGTTGTAAATTTAGGGTTATATGTGTTTTTAAATGCGAATTATAAAAATAGTACAGTCATTTAAGCTTAAATTAGGTAAGAATCTCGGAATTCGAGATATGAGCTGTAAGTATGTAAATACTTGTATATTGACACCCTAAAGTTGTCTCAAAACCTACATATGGTATGGTAGGGTGTCAATACCATCATTTCACCATATGTAGGTTTTGAGACAACCTTCAGGGTGTCAATATACAAGTATTTACAGACTTACAGCTGGGTATCTCGAATTCCGAGGTGGACTTACTATAATGACTAGACTAAAAAATTAAAAAAAATGAAAATTTATCGAAAAAATAAAAAAGTCGTTGGGGTAGCTAACTTCTACCACTTGGCTTCAATCTAACTTGACCTTTATTGCACGTTTAATTACCTGGGAGGTTAATAGCAGAATATGCGAATGAAATTATAACTAGTCAAAAATTTAGCTGCACTTACTTCTTCAAGTAACATACACATACTTTTAAGAGATGATGATTCTGAGGAGTGCAATTTACAAATGAAGACTTTCTCATCGCCTTTATCAACTCTGGCATCTTTGAAACGCAAAAATCAACAATCAACAATAGTTAAATACGAGTAATGCTCCTCCGTCATTACATAACGTAAATCATCACTTACACAAATTATAAGGTCATTTGTCATTTCATCCAAAGTGTTGAAATTATGTCAAAAGAATACTCGTCAACGAACAATGATATCTTTATAAAGACGTCTGTCAAAAGCTTATGTTTTTGTTCGACAAATGTATTCACAATATCGCCATTTATCACCCTCAAGTCGAAATAAAAGAATTTTTTTTTCGCCATGTGCAATTAGCGCGCAATATGTTTTTTTGTAATTTTCGATGGCGTAATTTATTTTGGCAAGTTATGAAATAATTTAACTAGAAAGACTGACTTGTCGTCACGTTAAAACGTCATATCAACAGTTTAATCTTGGACTTATCTTAAAATCTATATAAGGAATTTCTAAGTCTTCTGGAAGGTTGACATGGAGTCCTGAAATCAGTAGGTACTTGTGTATAATAAATGAAATAGAGTAACTTGTATTATCATTTTTCATATTCCAAGTATTTTGAGAATATCAAAGAAACTCAAACTTTAATTTGAAAGCTCAACTGATCCAATGATTGTTTTACAATTTGCACTCCAAGTTGCTAAAAGAACTATAGTACAATTTGCTAAAGTGTTCAATAAATCAAGGGCTTATAAATCAATTTTTACCTCGATCTCTATCAGGATCTGTTTATTAGAAAACAAAATATGTGGTTCAATAAATATGATCAGAGTCAACTGTCTGCGTATGAAATGTTTTTTCCACACCTCGTGTTATTACGCAGCAATAAAATGCGAAAAATAATAAATTTCTCAAATGCTTTCATATCAACTATCACCGTCTCAAATACCACTTTCCTTTACCTGTAGGTTTCACGCGACAGTTTTTCTTGTTGATAGAAAATTAAATGAGGCGTTGAAAATGAGACAATGAATAAAAAAAATATTTGAATAAAATACATATAGGATCAACTTCGAACTTCATGATAATTTGATGTGGTAAATACATATAGACAAAGTAGATCTAGGTAATTTTTTTAATGGTTCATCATATTTCTACATGTATGGTCATTAGTAGATTGCTGAAGCATTGTTTCTTTAAGATTACGAATTTAATCAAATTCTTATATTTAAAGCACGAGGTGTATTTTATCAATTAAGCATTCTATTCTGCTATTTGCTGTGATTTTATTCATTTTTTATCTATTCTAATATTTTTTAGTAACATTCTAAACGAGGCATTATCAGATATTATATTAGCATTATATCAGGCATTATACTAGCAGACTCGTAGGCAGGTAAACAGATAAACAGGTAGATAGTTAGATGTGTAGACAGGTGAACAAGATGAACAGGTAGACAGGTAAATCGGTAGATAGTTAAACTGATGGACAGGTGAGTTGGTGGAACCCCAAATTTTTAACCTCCTACCACCAACACCTATTTTGTAAGAATTATTATAGTAATTATATCTTTTTCAATTAATTGTTAATTGGTAGACTAGCAGACTCGTAAGCAGGTAAACAGGTAAGCAAATAAGCAAGCAAATAAAGAAGTAAACAGGTAGTTAGATACAGACAGATGAACGGGTAGACAGGTAAATTAGTAGATTGGTAAACTGGTTGACAGGTAAACTCAAGGATTTATAAATGGTGGACAAGACCACTGGTAGATAAACTAATATGCAGGCAAAGAAACAAGTTGATAGGTTAATTCCTAGATAGGTGAACTGGCAAACAGGTAAACAAATAAACAGATAAATAGGTAAACAGGTAGATAGATACATACGTAGACAGATGAAAAAGTCGACAGGTAAATTCTAGATAAGTAAACTGGCGGACGGGTAAACTCCAGGATATATAAAATGGTAGACAGGACAATTGGTAGATAAACGAATATGTATACAGATAAGCAGGTTGACAGGTAAATCGGAAGACGTGTAAGACATGTAAATTGGTAAATAGGTGAATTGGTTGACAGGTAAAATGGTGGATTGATAAACAGGTTGATAACTAAATTCGTA
>NW_020537324.1:62585836-62605843 GCF_003426905.1 Ctenocephalides felis
CTGTTCATCTGTCTGCGTATTTATCTATCTGCCGTTTATCTGTTTACCTGTCGACCTGTTTATCACCCATCCTTTGTCAGTCAACCAATTTACCAGCCCACCAGTATACCCCTCCACTAATATACCTGTCAACCTGTCTATCATTCTCCCAATTTAGCTGTCCAACAATTTACATGTCCATTAAATCACCTGTCTACCAATTTACCTACCAACCTGTTTTTCAATCCGCCATTTTACAAACCTACCAATTTTTACCTGTCAACAAGTTTACCTGTTTATCAGTTCGCCTATCAATCCATCTTACATGTCTATCTATTTGCCTGACAACCTGTTTACCTGTTTACACATTCGTCTATTTACCTCTTGTCCTGTCTTCTATTTTAGATATCCTCCAATTTATCTGACCACCAGTTTACCTATCTACCAATTTACTTGTCCACTTGTCTACCTGTTCATTTGTCTACGTATCTATTTATCTACCTAATAATCTGTTCATTTGTTTATTTGCTTACCGATTTACCTGTCTGCCAGTCTACCAATTACCAATTATTAAAAAAGATTTAATTAGTATAATAATTCTTACGAAATAGTGGTTTGTGATAAAAAGTTGTAAAATTAGGGTTATATGTGTTTTTAAATGCGAATTATAAAAATAGTACAGTCATTTAAGCTTAAATTAGGTAAGAATTTCGGAATTCGATATACCCAGCTGTGAGTCTGTAAATACTGTATATTGACGCCCTAAAAGTTGTCTCAAAACCTACGTATGGTAGGATGTCAATACCATATGTAGGTTTTGAGACAACTTTAGGGTGTCAATATACAAGTATTTACAGACTTACAGCTGGGTATATCGAATTTCGAAGTGAACTTACCATAATGCCTGGACTAAAAAATTAAAAAAATAAAAATTTACCAAATAATAAAAAAGTCTTCATAGTGGCTAACAATCGAACTTGACCTTTGTTACACCTGTAATTACCTGTGGGTGTGAAAAGCAGAATATCCAAATGAAATTATAACTAGTCAAAAATTTAGCTGCACTTACTTCTTCAAGTAACATACACATACTTTTAAGAGATGATGATTCTGAAGAGTGCAATTTATAAATGAAGACTTTCTCATCGCCTTTATCAACTCTGGCATCTTTGAAACGCAAAAATCCACCTATAGTTAAATACGAGTAATGCTCCTCCGTCATTACATAACGTAAATCATCACTTACACAAATTATAAGGTCATTTGTCATTTCATCCAAAGTGTTGAAATTATGTCAAAAGAATACTCGTCAACGAACAATGATATCTTTATAAAGACGTCTGTCAAAAGCTTATGTTTTTGTTCGACAAATGTATTCACAATATTGCCATTTATCACACTCAAGTCGAAATAAAAGAATTATTTTTTCGCCATGTGCAATTAGCGCGCAATATGTTTTTTGTAGTTTTCGATGGCGTAATTTATTTTGGCAAGTGATGAAATAATTTGGTTAGAAAGACTGACTTGTCGTCACGTTAAAAAGTCATATCAACAGTTTAATCTTGGACTTATCTTAAAATCTATATAAAGAATTTCTAAGTCTTCTGGAAGGTTGACATGGAGTCCTGAAATCAGTAGGTGCTTGTGTATGATAAATGAAATAGAGTAACTTGTATTAACATTTTTCATATTCCAAGTATTTTGAGAATATTAAAGAAACTCAAACTTTAATTTGAAAGCTCAACTGATCCAATGATTGTTTTACAATTTGCACTACAAGTTGCTAAAAGAACTATAGTACAATTTGCTAAAGTGTTCAATAAATCAAGGGCTTATAAATCAATTTTTACCTCGATCTCTATCAGGATCTGTTTATTAGAAAACGAAATATGTGGTTCAATAAATATGATCGGAGTCAACTATCTGCCTATGAAATGTTTTTTCCACACCTCGTGTTATTACGCAGCAATAAAATACGAAAAATAATAAATTTCTCAAATGCTTTCATATCAACTATCACCGTCTCAAATGCCACTTTCCTTTATCTGCAGGTTTCACGCGACAGTTTTTCTTGTTGAAAGAAAATTAAATGAGGCGTTGAAAATGAGACAATGAATAAAAAAAATATTTTATTTGAATAAGTACATATAGAATCAACTTTGAACTTAATGATAATTTGATGTGGAAAATACAAATAGACAAAATGAATCTGCTTAATTTTCTCAATGGTTATTTTGATTCATCATATTTCAACAAGTATGGCCATTAGTAGATTGCTGGAGCATTATATCTGTAGAATTACTAATTTATACATATTATTATATTTAAAGCACGATTTGTATTTTAACAATTGAGCATGCAATTTTGTTAGTTGCTGTAATTTTATTAAATTTTTATCTATTCTAATATTTTTAGTAAGATTCTATACGAAGCTTTATCAGGCATTATATTAGCATCATATTATCAGACTGGTAGACAGGTAAACTGGCAGACAGATACACAGGTAAACGGGTAGTATTTGTAGTTAGATACGTAGACAGATGAACAAGATGATCAGAAGATCATTCAGGTGAACACAAGATGAATTCAGGTAAATTGGTAGTTAACTAATGGACAGGTAAATTGGTGAACACATAACCCTAAATTTTTAACCTCCTGACATAAACTCCTATTTTGTATGAGATATTATAGTAATTATCTTTTTTAATTAATTGGTAATTGGTAGACTAGCAGACTGGTAGGCAGGTAAACAGGTAAGCAAATAAAAAAATAAACAGGTATATAGGTAGCTAGGTAAATTGGTAGATAGGTCAACTGGTGCACAGGTAAACTCGAAGATATATAAAATGGTAGACAAGACAACTGGTAGATAAACTAATATGTAGGCAAATAAACAGGTCGACAGGTAAATTGGTAAACATGCAAGACGAGTTGACAGGTAAGTTGGTAAACCTGTAAATTGGTCTACAGGTAAGATGGTGGATTGATAAACAGGTCGATAAGTTAATTCGTAGACAGGTGAATTGATAGACAGGTAAACAGTTAAACAGAAAAATAGGTAAACAGGTAGATAGATACATACTTAGACAGATGAACAATAAGGCAGATAAATTGTACTCAGGTAAACTGGTGGACAGGTAAACTTTAGGATATATAAAATGGTAGACAGGACAACTGGTAGATAAACCAGTATATTGACAAATAAACAGGTTGACAGGTAAATAAGACGGGTAAACAGGTAAATTGGTAAACAGGTAAATTGGTTGACAGATAAAATGGTGGATTGATAGGTAAATTGATAGGCAGGTAAATTGATGGGCTGCTAAATACTTAAAAGGCTTGTATAAATTTTAGATTCAATATTTTTAATTATATTCTAACATTAAATTTGATAAAATTATTTACGATTACCATGATGAAGTAATTTATAATTGTAAAAGGATAAAAGGATAAAATTCTATTGAGCTGTCAAACCACTTGCATTATTACTGTCGGTCTTCCTAATTAAATCTGATGCACTTATATAGTGTAATTAATAAAGATTCTAAATCCGGTATTAAGAGAAAAGTATACTTAAATACTCGTTTAACAAACATCTGCCTATGTATACTGCTTTAGGTTATAGATTAATAGTCAATTTTACATGTAGTTGATGATTATGCTCTATTTTAAAACCAGAATCAGGAATGTAGGTATATATCCGTTTATTCGAGATAATGTAATTTTCTGCATTATGAGTATATTTAAATAGGCACGTACGTAGATATATATCAATTTTGTAAATATGAACATATTGCATTATTTTTTTAATTCAGAACAAAGTCATGTCAGGGGTTTCGAGATTATTGTAAAAACTAGCAAATCTTTGATTATTGTTGATGAGAAAATGCTGAATTTATATGAACAAACATCTCTGAAAAGTAAGAAAATTTTATTGCTCATCTTTGAAATTTATTCTACAGATACTTGCTCTTTTAATAATTTATTTCTCTTTTCTAATTAGAGGATCATAATAAAAAACAACAATTTTTTTTGAAAGTCGTCCCTCTTTGGAACGTTTCGAAATTAATTATGATCCATAATCAGGCTTTTTACAAATAAATAACATATGGATAAATATAAGCAAGAAAGACTTGAATTATAAAACTTTACTGAAGTATGTGCAAAAAAATATGTTTAAATTAGTGATATATTCTTCACATAGGTAAATAATTTTTGTTTTCCTATATCAGAGCTAATACTAATTCATGTCTTTAAATTATTTATATATTGATGAGTATGTGGATTTTATTATATCCTAATTAACGTTTTTTTAATAAAATGTACAGTTTCTTACGAAATTATAAAAAGAATTTGGAATTAAAGATACTAGTGCAGGTGATAATTTTATTATATACATGTTAAAAATAAACATAAGAATTTAACATTTAATTTTTTTAATTGACTGCGAACTATAATTAGCTATATTTTTTACTTTAACCATTTTTATAATACTCTTTTTACACAATTATCGTTAATTTTTATATTTTTGCGGATTCGAATAAAAATTTATCCAAATCAGAAGGTTTTGATTCCTTTGAAAATTGAATTGAATACAGTTGTTATTTCAATTTTTATTGCTACATGTATCATATAAATTTCTCATATAATATTCAACACTTATATTGTTAATCAATCAATAATATTTTTTTATTCTGAATTAATATTATAATTAAACTTCTTAATACAAAGTAGCTATTAAATTTTCGTAAAAATGTTACGAAAATCAGAAATTATGGTTATTCAAAACTTAATATATTGTTAATCATTTTCATTGATGTCGAATTAATTCTTAGAAACATCTAACGTAACTTATGAAATTCATTTTTAATATATTTTATTACCTTTTTTATTAACATTAATACTACTAGTTTGTTTTTTAATAATATTTTGCATATATTGCAAGACGTTTTTTGTAAAAAAAAACATTTATTCTAAAAGTATGAAAATTATTCATATAAAAGGTTATGAACATATTTTAGAACAAAGAAAGATAGTAAAGACAGTAACGTATTGAATAAAAATTTGTATGATAAATCCGTAATTTAAAAATGATTTGAATTTAAATCATTATCTAAAATTTAAATCATTTACACATATTTTATCATTATTATTTTTTTTGCCTTGAAAATCGAATTTAACGGTTTTTTTTTAAATCAAGTATATAAAATTGTATTGGTATGGTGATTGCAAAGTCGAGCCACATATATTGAGGAAATTCTTTATATCTATAATCATCAACTAAATGGTTTAAGTATTTACTTGAAGAATTATACAGAAACCTTAAAATAAATTATATGAAAATATTAAAATTATAGAAAAATTGCTCGATTTGAAGGAAAACAAATATTTTATCCACTTAAACCATTAATAAATAGTTAACTTTTAGCCTAGTTTAATAAAATTAAAAGCAAAATATGTCAAGATATTGGTAATTCAATTTCAGAAATATATTTGGATTAAATAATATAATGAAATATAAGTAATCAAATCATTTGATTGTGCCCGAAGTTGAAAAAATATTTAATTTTCCCCAAAGTTGGAAAAATGTTCAATTTTCTTCTTATTTGGGCAGTTCAGTTAGAAATTTCTAATTATTCACCCATTAATATTCTATCACATACCCAACATGCAATAAATATATTCTATTTATATACCCATTATTAAATTCATTCCAATTTTCTGTCTGGTCACATCAGTTTGATATTTTCAATCGATTGCCTCGGGCCTTCGTAGAGGTGTTCAAACGCATAAATATAATAACACTGCTCTACAATGCATGTAAGATTATTTATGCAGCTTGATTTTTCTTTATTAACGGTTTATTTTTCTATAATAACGTTCACGATTATAATTCAGCATGTTGTGTTATCCATTGTATTGTTGCACTTTTTTTATAGTCTTGCGGACCACTGCGAATAAATTAATGAAGCTTTTGTTTCGTTTTGCGCCATTCAGGTAACTGTTTAGGTAATACAGATTTGGTTTTATTCTGTCTCAAAGATAATTAATAACTTATAGATTTGCCAATTAGACTTATTGCCAATTAAATATACCATTCCATAACCTTTCAGATTTTCAAAATTTGACCATCACTTATAGCCAATTAGGTATTCCATTCCATCAGGTAACCAGAATTGTTTTTTTCTATCTTAGAGAATAATCATAATTTTTAGAATTTGTAATATTTCCAAAAAAAATATTAAATTATTGATTTATTTTGAAAATTTTCAAAAATTGCGTCTTTCAAGTACTAGATAATTCAGGTGTACATATTTTTATTCCATATCGAAAACTATTTGTAATCTTGTTATATTTATGATATTTTAGAAGTTATACTATTTTTATCAGAGATTATTTCCTTCAGGTTTAGATAATTCAGATTTTTTTCTATTCTGTATAAAAAAATATTTGTATTTATAAAATTTGAAATATTTTTCATTTTCAAATCATTATTAGAAGTAATTATATAATATTAAAAATTTATATGATGGATAATATAATAAAAATTAAAGGAACAAGTATATTCAATTTAATTTTCAGAAAAAAATCCTTTTGGTCTGGATATACTTTTATAACTGATAAATTTAAAAATAAACATATTATAATATTTGTAATATTTTTGAAAATTTCATTGGAATTTATAGCAATAAAACTGAATTTTGAATATTATATGAGGAAATATTATAAACAATGATTTACTGGTGAAGCAAGTCAACTTAAATACTATATGAATCAACTTATTTTATGCAAAAAGCAGAATCTTGCTAACATGGCAGTTAATTACTCCAAGTAAAACAACAACAAAATTGAAAAAATAAATTAGCATATACCTGTTAATTAGCGTTTTATTTTGCTAAATGTGTTTGATGTTCGCGTTAGACATGAAACAGGCGATAACATTTTCTAACAAATCGTTACAACGACAAATAGATTTATCAAAATAATTGTAACAAACTACAAAAAGATAAAATAAAAGGTAATTATCTAATTATCTACATATCACTCAGAACAACAATCAGAACTATTACATGTTCTAAAAGCTGTATTGAACTTTGCTTAGTAGGAGTCCATTAATCAGGCTTTTAGAGGGAGGGGGGATTGACAAAAAATCACAAAAAACACTTGGGGGAGGGAAAGGTCTAGTAAGATATCACGTGTATTTATGTTTTAACTAAATTTCCAAAAAGAAAACTAAAACATTACGTTTTCTTTCTTAAATTCGAAAAATTCGTTCGGAAAATTTTAGTAAATTAAAATACACGTGATGTTTGATGGGGGAGGAGGGTAAATTCTAAATATCACGAGGTGTATCACCAAAGGGGAGGGAAGGTCCAAAAATCCCTAAAAAAAACCATCACGTGATTAATGGAATAACAATATTATTAGAAGGCTGTTATCAGGCTGTCCAAGGCAGGTATAAAACCTGGCACCTCTGATGGCAACCCATAGCTTCTACTTGTTGGAATATATCTCATCAATCCTCCAAATAGATCAACTGATTTGGTATAAATTCACTTACTTAGCCACTTAACCCAGGTCACAGAATTCGCGTGTGTTTTCCAAATGAATCGCATGCATCAAGAGGAAAAAAATAAGTACGTTACGTAATAATTATAAAATCACTCAATGCATACACTGCCGGTTTCGATCATTAGCAGTTGTACGGCCGAGCTCGTTATTCTTCTTAAGCCGTGTTATATTTTTAATGATGCTTCTAGATCGTTTTTAATTTATTCCACAATTCCCTAACGCTTCACAAAATGCATCCAACTCTAATGCATAGGCGCACATGGTAAATAATAATTATAACTGGTAAGGGACTCATTCATAAAAAATAATGGATAATCGAAATATGAATCCTGATATATTTTTTTTGCTTTAGTATATTAACAGATATCAGAACTTAGAGTCCTGTGATATATTGTGATGACCCTCATGATTGTCTTATCTCCATTTGATTAATTTGTTATTAGAAATTTTGATACTGATGATTAGGTTTCACTTGAAAACCTATTACTATTACTCGATTCTGGAACTTCTCAATGTTTGTTATATGACAATTTGTTTCAAATTGGGAACTAATTCTCTGAACAGTGTCTGAACATTGGTTAAAAGAAATATAAGCCACTTGTTTTATTTACTCCAGTAAAAATATCTCAGACTTGTATCTTGTATCTCAGACTGAACTTTTCAATTTCTTCCTTAACAGTCTTAATGTTCAAATCTGTATGAACCATCCAATTTGGGACGTACTTGGGTGCGTTTATAATTTCTTTCAAGATCTTGTTTTGAAATCTTTGCATTATGGCAATGTTGGACTTGCGTGCCGTTTCCCAGAGCTGTATTCCGTACGTCCAAATTGGTTAATTTCAGGAAATGAATTGAATTTCGGCAATACTAAAATTTGAAAAGTTTTAGAATCAATCCATTTTTTTATTCTTCTCACTTTCATTTTGTGTAAAACGAATAATTCAGAAATTCTAATCACAAGCCGCCTAACTACAATTAAAACAATGGCCAAAGCAATTGCCATTAAACTATTTCCTAGACAACAAACGCTAAGGTGTTCATTCACCGTGAAGTTTTATATCTTACAACAAGTTCATATTGTAATAGTTTATTGATACTCAAAGAGCTATTTCAGTATCAATAAAATAAATCATTTAACAGGCTTGAAATAGTATAATTAATTAATTGAATTCATAACTGTGGTTCTAAAATATTTAGATAAAACAAATTGTTAACTGATTTTTAAAATAATTTCATGTAATAAATGAACATGTATACTTGTATAGTGAGCAATATTAGATGAAATTCAATAATAAAAAATACTTTATAGATAGGTTAACCATTGGATCGCCATATAAAAAACGGCATGAAAAGGACAAGTTCGAAAAAAACAGCTCATAGAACAAAGTTCAGTTCTGATTGCCTTTAAAATTAGAATGAAATAAAAAAAAATGAAATCATTGTTTGGTAATGATGAAGTGTATGTATTCAGTACGAGCAAATGAAAATATTAAAGCTTTATGTATTTTTGGAAAGGCTCAAAAACAACAACAAATATTTTACTTTTTGTAAACAGAAATTTTTTATATTGTTCGCGCTATAAAATTGTGAGTCTAGTCAAACCAATATAAACATTTTGCAGAGGTAACAAAATAAAATTATTAAACTAGTGGTGTATGACATCGTGCCTTAAGTCAAATTGCTGGAATTTCCCGTACCTTAAGAAAATATTTGGGGAATATTAAATGTTTTCAAATAGATTATTATAAATAATTTAACTTTCATTATTCTTATGTTATAAAAAGTAAATAAACAAACTTTAATTAATAGGATTTAAAATGAAGTACATAGTCTAATATTTCTATGTATTATATAAACTGAATTGCAAACTTAAAATTATTTATTTGAAGTATATAAGTGATGTTTAGAACTTTAGATATAATTAGAATGAAAACCCGAATTGGTTTGATATTCAAAAAAAAAATTGAAAATTAAAAAAAAAATGAAATAAAAAAATTTCTTTCCCAATCGTTTGCCTGAAAGTTTTTTAAACTATACAAATCGGATGCTTAGTTCTCACAGAAACTGCCATTTTTTGCACATTTAGTTCTATATCTCGGCTGGACCTGTTTTTGCCAAAATCTAATCACCACTTTTCCCCATTATTACGAATCGAATGTTCATCTGGATCATCCAAATCGATTGATAAGTTGTCTTAAAAACAGTCATTTTTAGCACTTTTCGCTCTATATCTGGACCTGTCTTCTTCAAAGGCTTGTCAGCCCATCATCATTCAAATCGGATAATCCGTACAGGCAAAATTGTCGACGAAAAATTGTCTCCACACATACACACACATCCATTTTTTCTGAGGTATGCCAAAATGTTCAGAAACCGCTGAAAAGTATAGCAAATGCAAAGCATTTTCATTTTTGATTTTTGGCCCACTACTATAACTGAAGGTAAAAAAATACCAGAGGTGCCCAAGTATGTTCCAAATTGGCTTATCCACCAGGACTCCAATATTTTCACCATAGCAGAAGAAATCAGAAGACTTGCATTCAAGTACAAAATTGGACTAGATGATCACTCGAACCATCTCGCCAAAGACTTGCTCTCATTAAATATACCAGAAGACTCAAAAAACTAACCTTTTAGATTTAGCAAATAATATGAATATAATGTAAAATTATTATTACTGTTCTGTAATTCTATCTCATCAATTTTCAGTCATCAAGATGACTACCACTAGGTAGCTATTTAAAATCTTATATATACACATTTGTCACGAAAATTAGTGAATGACTTACCAGGCAGATTGTAATTATATGGGAATAAAAAAATAAATTAAATAAAATAATACAATATAATACTAAGTGGAAATCGTCCTTCGTGGACATAGCTCCAACATCTAATTATATGTTAACTATTAGACGTAAGAGCTAATACAAAAAATATAGAGAATGGTTAATCGATGGATTGCCCCTCATGAAACACATAAAGTAGTCATAAGTGCTTAACAAACAGATTTTAGAACATATAAGAGTTCTAATTGCTGTTCAAACAATAAAAAAATTAAAAAAAAAAAAATAATAAAATAAAAATCGTGAGCGAAAGGGTAAACATTATTCTAATTCAATGCATTCGCGACCTCTCGAATATATCCATTATTGTTTACAAATCTTACGTATCACTGTAGCTGTACCATTTCAAAAACCGCGCAATCGGTTCTAAGAATCAGAGATTGATTCAGATTGAACCTTATCTGATTGAATTGGTATTTGTTTGTTGTCATAAAATACGACTATGTTGTTGTTCGTCCGAGCACTATCTCCGATCGGCGAAAGACCTTTCTTTGCTTCACCTGCGCGACGTGAGATCGGCGGCGCAGACGTCGCGTCTCGCGCTGATTCTCAGTTCAATACACCCACCTTGACGAACATCGTAATAGAAATAACAATCAAAACAATAATAAAAGAAATAATTAATAACAATAAGCATATATGTATAATTCCTATTAAAAATCTATCACCAAAACTGATTTCAAATTAAATATTAACAATGGTAAAATTCTATATAGAATTATATATAGAAATGCATTTCAAATACCTGGGAAGCGTACTGATAAGAGAAAGATCAGGACAAGAATCGCAGCGCCAAGGTGGTATTCATGAAGATGTTAACGCTACTGACGAGCAAACTGAGTCTTGACTTGCGGAAGTGACTTATAAAATGCTACGTCTGGGGCATAGCTCTGTGCGGATCGGAGACATGGACTCTAAGAAAGGCCGACAAGAACTACGTCGAAAGTTTTAAATTGTGGTGCTGGATGCGAATAGAGAATAAAGGGACAGGCAAAATAACAAATAAAGAAGTCCTGAGAAGAGTGGACGAAGAAAGGACTACTATTGTTAGCATAACCCTGAGAAGAAAAAAAACTGAATTACCATTATACGATTACCGATACGAAACCCATAGAAATGAATACAAAGTTCATACTTATCATAAAATCTTAACTAGTGGGGCGCATGGCATCGTGCCTTAAGCAAAATTGCTGGATTTCCCGTACCAAAATTTTTTTTTTTTAAAGATTAACAATGTTGAAAAAAATTTACTTAAAAAAAATAGATTTTTGAGAAACTATAAATTTGACAAAAAATTACTTTTTTTGAAAAAATAAATATTTTTTTTGAAAAAAAAAGTTTTCTTATTTTGACATATTTGGAAATTCTGAACTTTTTTTTCAAAGCAATCGTACTGCTTTAAACTGCATAGAGACGAAATGTCAAAGCGCATAAGCGCCGCGTCGCCATCTAACGGTTGAACATTAGTACGGAACCCATAGGAATGTCTATAAAATATCGGATAATTTTATGTGCATATGTTTAATGATCATTTTTTACCGCTAAATGACATTTTTTACTTTATCTCTAGATCTCCGAAACCACTAGACCTGCCTTCAATACAAGTAAAATGTTTTTCAATTATTAAAATCGGACGCTTTCTCTTAAAAAAACCGAGTTACCATTTTTGGCACTTTTTGCCCCGTATCTTCGCCAAAAACTAATCAGCATGTCTCCTTATCAATATGAAATCGAATGTTTTTTGAATTATTCAAATCGGTTGATCGGTGTTCCCAAAATCGTCGATGAAAATTTGTATCCGCACACACAAAACACATAACATCCATTTTTTCTAAGGTATGCCAAAATATTCAGAAACCTTCAAAACGTCGAGAAATGCTAAAATGTTCATTTTCGATTTTTTTGCGATTACTATAACTTGCCCTACTGCTTGAAGTTAATAAAATGTCTGATAATCTGATGTGCATATGTCTAATGTTCATTTGTTTTACTTTTTTATTAGATCTCTAAGACAGCTAGACCTGTCTTCGCAAAAATGTAAACGGTACTTCATTGTGTCAACACAAATAATGTTTTTTGGATTATTCAAATTAGACGCTCAGTTCTCTGAAAAAACTAATTAATATTTTTGGCTTTTTGTCCTGTATCTACGAAAAGGCTAAACTTTGCCTCTGCCAATACCTAATCAGCACGTCTTTCCGTCAATAGAAATCGAATGTTTTTGAATCATTCAAATCGGTTGTTCCGTGTTCTCGAAATCGTCGACACAAACATCGATTTTTTCAAAGGTATGCTAAAAAAAGTAACTATATTGATATTAATAAGTTAATCTCTTAACAATTCATAGATTATCATTAATAATATGCCAATAGCTTTGTACATGACTGAAATAACAGTGCCTGAAATTTTCCAATGACTAATAATAACAGTCTTAACAGCTCAAAGATTAGAATAATAGGTTTTAGAAGATGACGAAGTACTAAAAAATCCTAATATTAAAAGCTTAGGGTTAAATGATTTTCTTAATCTGACTCATCAAATGGAAGTACAGCAGCAAGGAATTTTAAGTGCTACTTTGTGAATGAATCACACCTTAGATTTTGTTTGACTATGAAATAACATACGGATAAAAAACGACTTACCGCATCGATATATTGAACGTTCAACGACCGTCCCATAAAATGTGTATTGAGTATCTAAAAACAGGGCTGAGAATAAAAAAGACATGTGTACAATAGAATTTGGGACTCAAAGGAACTTATATAATTGTCTCTTTTGAATAATCACTATTATTTTACATCACAACTAGTGGTGTGTGCCATCGTGTCTGAAGGCAAATTGCTAGAACTTCCCGTACCTTAATAAAATATTCGAAGCATATTAAATGTTTTCAAATAGATAGATGAAATAATATTTTTTTTGAAAATTAAAAAAAATTAAAAATTATTTTCCCAGAAAGCAATCATTTCGTCAACACAAGCAGAAAGTTTTTTCAAAAACTACCATTTGTAGCTTTGTATCTCCGAAACGGCTGGACCTGCTTTTTCCAAAAACTGATCAGCACATTTTCCTATCAATAGAAATTGATTACTTTTTGAATTTTTTGAATGTGTGAAGCTTTGAGGAAAGATCTCGAGTCATGCTATTTATTTTGACCGTAGAAGACGGCCCATTATTTTTTTCATACAATTGCTATATCAATTATGTGAAAAGTTTACCTTCTACTAAATTGTCAGCCCTGGTAGCGTGAAATGTTTATTGACGAATGAAAAAAGTCTTTCTCCAAACAAGTTTCGGGTTAAGCACACCACCAGCCGCTCGGCTCTCAGAGCAATGGCTCTTGCCCGATGTCCGATATCTGGGCGACTTTCATTCCCCGAGGACTTCTGTTTGACACAGATTGTCAAACAAAAGGGTAAAATCTTATTTAAAAGTGATAAACTAAATGATATTTTAGAATCATTCCCAAATTTGCTAAATGTCCTAAACTGATCAGTTGTAAATAATAACGAAAATAGTGATAATGTAGATCTGGATTACATCGATTAGCTTAACTTTGCAAATTTATAATCATTCTTAGAACCAATTATCAAATTTAAGATTTTAGAAATTATTCTTGAATCATTTTGTACATTCCTCAAATTATTTATGTTCTAATTAATTAAGTATATTATTTTAACATTTCCGGAAGATCACGTAACTTGCCTTAATGTAAAATGTCACAACTACTTATTTTATACAGACTAAACTTAACATATTCTAAAATCTTCACATATCATGGTCAGAATGTATTTTTTTCCAAAAATTTAATTTAAATAGGAAATGCTTACTGTTTCATATGCATGACAAATATACTCGCTAATTCCCAAAATTCTGCCATTTCTCCGTGACGAGTACATTTGTCAATCATAGTTAGCTTGTAAAAAGAAATTCGTATATATTATAACCATTAGATTTTTTTATAATCTATGCATCGAATAAAAAATCAATTAAATTTTTTTTATTTTTTAAAAAATTAAATATGAAATCAATCATTAATTGAGATGTTTTTCAAACATGCCATTATTTTAATACGATGTCTTAAATACATTACGACATTATTACAATAGTAAATTACCAAATTTGCTAAATGCCCTAAACTGAATAAAAATAATAGTGCTGAAACGTACCATTATATTAATACGATGTCTTAAATGCATTACGACATTATTACAATAGTAAATTACCAAATTTGCTAAATGCCCTTAACTGAATAAACATAATAGTGCTGAAACGTACAAAATAAATAACTTCCAATATTATGGATATTTATGCTTGTTTTTTAAGCATATTAATAAATTAGTATGTCGAATTTTAGTTAAGAAGAAATGCTGAATAAATCTATCTGAGAATATATTTCTCACAAGTAGAATAACGCATATAAAATATACAGTTTTAAATTGAACTGTAAATTTTGAAATTTGAAATATAAAACTTGGTAAATGTTTGAAAAATTTGAAAAAAAAAATTTCTAAAATTTTGAAATTTGTTTGAACTGTACAATGAACTTCAAAAGTTAAAAATCTTGGTACAGAATCCATAATTTTTTTAGCAAAATTTGTTCTTATTATTAAAATGTCTATAAAATATTTGATAATTTAATGTGCACATATCTAATGAACATTTTAGACCGCCAAATATCATTCTTTAACCACCCGTAGGGTAAGTTATAATAATCGCAAAAAAAATCGAAAATGAAATTTTTTTTATATATCTTTACGTTTTAGAGAGTTTTTGAACATTTTGGCATATCTAGAAAAAAATGGGATGTATGTGTGTGTATGTGTGTGTGTGCGGATACAAATTTTTGTCGACGATTTCGGGGAACACGGTTTAATCGATTTCGATTATTCATAAAACATTCGATTGCTGTTGATAAGGAGACGTCCTGATTAGTTTTTGGCATAAGCAGGTCTAGCCGTTTCGAAGATACAGGGCAAAAAGTACACAAACATTACTTAGTTTTTAGGAGAACGGAGCGTCAAATTTGAATAATTCAAAAAACTTGTATTACTGTATTGACAAGAAGAATTGATCAAATTTTCATGAAAGCGGTCTAGCGGTATCGGAGATCTAGTAAAAAAGTAAAAAAAATGCCATTTGGCAGTCAAAATGATTATTAGACATATCAAATTATCAGATATTTTATAGAGAATTTAACATATGTCACACATATTTATCTGGCATGGCTAATGCAGATCTTCTTAGTCAGACATATATGACTAGTAAAGCAATTAACGTGCTAAAATAACGAAATAACACTATTCATTTGAAGCAATTGGAATGCCTGAATTGGTTACCAAAGGATGGTAAATTATGAGCAGATGTAAATAAAAATATTTTATAATTTGATAACAGTTTGATAATCATATAAAGTGAGAGCTTTCTTCCATCGCACTTGTCACTCCCGGCGGGCGCCTCGAGACGCAGCATTTCAAATAACTTTCCTATCTCGAAATAGAATGTCGTGCAAAAGAAGAATGGTCGGTAAATCAACTCTTAACAGGTAAAAGATACCAAACTCAGATAACACCTCAATAAATATTATTAAAAAGTTGCATAAACCTATAACGTAACACGTCACATTCGATATAATTGATATACTTTTACGCAACGCGACGTGGAGAAATTTGGCGACAGACAAAAATAGTTATTTATATAATTTAATTTGCATGCGGATGCTTGCACTCGCTACATTATTTATTTTGTTGATTTGATTATGTGACTGAATTAAATGCATGAAATTAGATTGATATGTTTTACCTATAAGCAAGTGACGTTAGGATTTTCCAGAATTATATAATAAATTCTATTGCACATGTAATTGATTTCTATCAATTTGGAAAAAGTTGACGACCGATAAATGAAATCGACGTTTGTATTATTTTATATATGAACACCAATCAGAACTGTATGTGATGTAATTCATTCCAGTGTTTTTTCACTATTTTCTTTCTGATGTGATAGGTGTTTATTTAGTGACGTCAACTATTACAGCAATGTCCCGAAAAGCTATTTTAACTTAAAATCCTAAACATTTACAATTTTAGGTAAAACTGATTTTACTACTGATTGATATCAAGCTCTGAAACGAAAGTAGTGCCTGAAATCTGTGGTTTTAGTGATGAGTAAACAATTGTTGCATTATTTACTTATTTTATAGCATATTGATATAAGAATTCTTACTAAAATTGTATTATGATTGCTATTAACGTGTTGTACTCATTTTGCGAAAATATTTAAGATTGATGATCGATGGTTAGAAACTATGTATGGATAACAAATTTATAAAATATTTTAGCAATTCCAAATTCCAATCAGCGCAATTTCATACTGATGTAAGAAAAAATACAACAATCAAAAAGAGAGCGTGTTATCCATCTATCACAAAAAATTCAAAATTATATAAGTAAAATCTATCATTACCAATCCAATATATTTCATGATATATCTTTATATAGGTTCTAAGTTTCAGTTGATTTCTTGGAATTGCTTCAGTAATTGGTTCAAACATTCTTCTCGGAATATGAGAGACATCTTATCCATTTTATTGATCTTGTTATTCCAACCCTACGATTCCTCCTTCAAGGAATGAATAAATATTTGTAGAACCTTTTGATAAAATGAACTAAAAAGTTAAATTAAATTTTAAATTGAATTAAATCAAATATTTAAAAAAAATTACAAAATAATACAAAAATACCTTTTTTTACATATTTTATAAAAGTGTTAAGTTAATTAACATCTTGTATATATCACCTGATACTTTCAAAAATATAGTTAGTGGCAAATATTAGCTGATAGTAGATACTATTTATTGTAGGTACTATTTATTGTATAGAAATTTAAATCTGAGTTGATAAAGATTCATTTATTTATAAATAAAAATCATTTTTCGTCGATTTAATATATTTGAGAAAGCTTGTCTAATATGAAATCATTTTCCAATTAAGAGTCCTAGACCATGTAGTCAAAAATGTAATTGTACTAATAACCCCCTGAAATTTTTAAATTGATAAAAATAATTGATTATTTCGATATAGGTTCTTTGTGATAATTTAATTAGTGAACTCAACTTTTAATACGACCATTTTGTAGTAGACTACTTACCCATAAATTAATTCAGTACTATTAATCTACAAGATAATTATTTTGTTCATTGATTTACTGTACTATTCAGGTTGTAAACTTGACCTGAATTTGGAAAATAAATATTGTTTTGGTAATGCATTCGATAATAATCTCCAGTGATTGATTAAAAATTGAATGTTTTTTGACCTCAACGTAAATTTGTATATTATTTCCAGGATTTTTTATTCTTTATCATATGAATAAACAAATAAATCATAAATTGGACGTAATTGGATTAACGATGCATGAAGTTTTTAATAATTTGAAGAGTAGTAATTGAATTCAAATGTTAATTCGGACAAATTTGTTTGTTTTACATTTAATGAAATAAAACTGATGTATTTGATAAGATGATCATAATTCATTTATGATAAATGAGTTTAAAGCTAATTTTTCAATTTCATAAAGGCTTACGAAGGTTTAGGGCGATTTGAACCGATAATAAATATGATAAAGAGTTAGAATAACACATCAATTATATAAAAATATAATATATTTAATATTAGTTGGTTCTAAGATGCGTCGAAGAAAATCGTTTTTTTTAATAATTTACCTAAAATAAATTTTGTTGCAACTTGCTCTTATTGTGGAGAGAATGGATTCTACAAATGTATTGATATAATATGAATAAAATTTTGGATGGTTTGAAATCAAGTAAAAATGAAAAGATTTTAGCGAATCTTTAATTTTGCATGTGTTTTGAATTCGTCTCAGAAGCGTTGAATAGTCGCTTGAAATTCATTTGAAAAATTGAAAAAAAAATGTTGACATTTATTATTACTTCTTTAATCATTAATTAATTAATCCACAACTATTGACAGTCTTTGTTTTTTTGCAAAGAATGAATAATGATTATATATCAAGTTAATCCTTGATATTAAAAAGGCCTGATATTAAAAAGAATATTAAAAAGTTTTAATATAGGGCCATGTCAGTCATATATGAGCGATAGTGTAATAGTGTTTTTCCAGGAATTTTGGCGAACAGAAATTTATTTTTGAAACATTAAGAGTCCTTGATACATTTTTAACTAAATTATCTAATGAAGTTACCATGGCCCTCGTGAAAAATTATGTGACAAGATATCATAGTAAGCTTCTTTGTGGATTAGATCTATGAAAGATCTAGTCTGATGTCAAGCAGCACTGGCCTCAATTTTTACTATGAAATTTATATAGTAATATCTTTTCAATTCTAAATAGCTTCTTCTTAGCATTGCTGCTACAATAAAAAAATCATCAGTATTACAGATATTGTTATTAATATTATATTTATCAAATATAAATGGGTTCGCTCGTAGGTAAATGGTTAGAACGACTATACCTGGACTAGGGGTCTTGGGTTCGATCCTGCTTCGAGTAGCCTGTTGTGAATTGCTGCACCAGTAAAAAGTCACCACTATTACAATAACCATGGCAAAAATAAAACAAAATTATTTCGAATAGTGTAATTTGTCACAGAAATTGTTAAAGTTATATTTTATGATTTTTCTATAACATTTTATTTTAGTAGTTTAAATGATTCAGTATGCTTGTCAGTAGATTCTCTGAGATTTAATTTGCTCGTCAATATAATTTTTCACTAACAATAAGAAAAACCAAAAATTAATTGGGAGTACACAGAGTTGCTCTAGTAAATGTTACTTATAACAAAAAATTGTAATAATAAAAGTCATTACATAAAGACACTTTGGGTTGCTATCTATGAAAAAACGTAGTTTAAGCAATTTATCACAACAGCTAATAGGACTTGAAGTTTTAATCATTAGAGATCATATTAAAAAAATAGCCTAACTCTTGGGTTGACAATAAAGTATGATAAGTGCTGTAAACATATGAAACCAGCAAAAGCTCATGTTATTGTTAGATACACCCAAGGCAAAGATTTGAGTACTGCATTAGGCACTTAAACTGCACAATAGGGATACGTATAATTATCATTAGTACTTAGCACGCGATATGATTAAATAGACGATACTTATATACATTTTAAGAAACATCAAGTTATAAACTCCTCCGTAACTGTCTTGACGCAATTCCATCCCAGAACTTGAAGACGTCAAAACATTTGTACAACAAGTGTAACTAATTTCGCCTCTCCTACTATCACTATCCGGCACTGCCTGATAGATGTCAGATCAGAAAACCATTGCTCGGTGGCATTACAAATGATCAGAGGCATTAGATAATTAGCGGTCAGAGCTTTATTATTATTAGCCCGTGCTAAGCATCAATAAAATGCATCCGGGTTTGTTGGTGTGCAATCGCGAGCGTTAAATCATATGCGATTGCGAGCACTTCAAGGTTCCGTGCACTTCCGCCTCCTAACTCATATAATAACGTGATAGGAGCACTACATAAGCATACCTGGTGCTGATCCATAAGTGTGCAACATATTCGACGACGAGCAACAATCTAGGAGAATTTTTGAGTTGTGGAATATG
>NW_020537324.1:62606843-62632881 GCF_003426905.1 Ctenocephalides felis
GGTATTAAGAGAAAAGTATACTTAAATACTCGTTTAACAAACATCTGCCTATGTATACTGCTTTAGGTTATAGATTAATAGTCAATTTACATGTAGTTGATGATTATGCTCTATTTTAAAACCGAATCAGGAATGTAGGTATATATCCGTTTATTCGAGATAATGTAATTTTCTGCATTATGAGTATATTTAAATAGGCACGTACGTAGATATATATCAATTTTGTAAATATGAACATATTGCATTATTTTTTTAATTCAGAACAAAGTCATGTCAGGGGTTTCGAGATTATTGTAAAAACTTGCAAATCTTTGATTATTGTTGATGAGAAAATGCTGAATTTATATGAACAAACATCTCTGAAAAGTAAGAAAATTTTATTGCTCATCTTTGAAATTTATTCTACAGATACTTGCTCTTTTAATAATTTATTTCTCTTTTCTAATTAGAGGATCATAATAAAAAACAACAATTTTTTTGAAAGTCGTCCCTCTTTGGAACGTTTCGAAATTAATTATGATCCATAATCAGGCTTTTTACAAATAAATAACATATGGATAAATATAAGCAAGAAAGACTTGAATTATAAAACTTTACTGAAGTATGTGCAAAAAAATATGTTTAAATTAGTGATATATTCTTCACATAGGTAAATAATTTTTGTTTTCCTATATCAGAGCTAATACTAATTCATGTCTTTAAATTATTTATATATTGATGAGTATGTGGATTTTATTATATCCTAATTAACGTTTTTTTAATAAAATGTACAGTTTCTTACGAAATTATAAAAAGAATTTGGAATTAAAGATACTAGTGCAGGTGATAATTTTATTATATACATGTTAAAAAAAACATAAGAATTTAACATTTAATTTTTTAATTGACTGCGAACTATAATTAGCTATATTTTTTACTTTAACCATTTTTATAATACTCTTTTTACACAATTATCGTTAATTTTTATATTTTTGCGGATTCGAATAAAAATTTATCCAAATCAGAAGGTTTTGATTCCTTTGAAAATTGAATTGAATACAGTTGTTATTTCAATTTTTATTGCTACATGTATCATATAAATTTCTCATATAATATTCAACACTTATATTGTTAATCAATCAATAATATTTTTTTATTCTGAATTAATATTATAATTAAACTTCTTAATACAAAGTAGCTATTAAATTTTCGTAAAAATGTTACGAAAATCAGAAATTATGGTTATTCAAAACTTAATATATTGTTAATCATTTTCATTGATGTCGAATTAATTCTTAGAAACATCTAACGTAACTTATGAAATTCATTTTTAATATATTTTATTACCTTTTTTATTAACATTAATACTACTAGTTTGTTTTTTAATAATATTTTGCATATATTGCAAGACGTTTTTTGTAAAAAAAAACATTTATTCTAAAAGTATGAAAATTATTCATATAAAAGGTTATGAACATATTTTAGAACAAAGAAAGATAGTAAAGACAGTAACGTATTGAATAAAAATTTGTATGATAAATCCGTAATTTAAAAATGATTTGAATTTAAATCATTATCTAAAATTTAAATCATTTACACACATTTTCTTATTATTGATTACTACCTTGCCTTGCAAATCGAATTTAATTTTTTTTTTCGAAAACCAAGTATATAGAATGGTATTGGTATGGTGATTGCAAAGTCGAGCCACATATATTGAGGAAATTCTTTATATCTATAATCATCAACTAAATGGTTTAAGTATTTACTTGAAGAATTATACAGAAACCTTAAAATAAATTATATGAAAATATTAAAATTATAGAAAAATTGCTCGATTTGAAGGAAAACAAATATTTTATCCACTTAAACCATTAATAAATAGTTAACTTTTAGCCTAGTTTAATAAAATTAAAAGCAAAATATGTCAAGATATTGGTAATTCAATTTCAGAAATATATTTGGATTAAATAATATAATGAAATATAAGTAATCAAATCATTTGATTGTGCCCGAAGTTGAAAAAATATTTAATTTTCCCCAAAGTTGGAAAAATGTTCAATTTTCTTCTTATTTGGGCAGTTCAGTTAGAAATTTCTAATTATTCACCCATTAATATTCTATCACATACCCAACATGCAATAAATATATTCTATTTATATACCCATTATTAAATTCATTCCAATTTTCTGTCTGGTCACATCAGTTTGATATTTTCAATCGATTGCCTCGGGCCTTCGTAGAGGTGTTCAAACGCATAAATATAATAACACTGCTCTACAATGCATGTAAGATTATTTATGCAGCTTGATTTTTCTTTATTAACGGTTTATTTTTCTATAATAACGTTCACGATTATAATTCAGCATGTTGTGTTATCCATTGTATTGTTGCACTTTTTTTATAGTCTTGCGGACCACTGCGAATAAATTAATGAAGCTTTTGTTTCGTTTTGCGCCATTCAGGTAACTGTTTAGGTAATACAGATTTGGTTTTATTCTGTCTCAAAGATAATTAATAACTTATAGATTTGCCAATTAGACTTATTGCCAATTAAATATACCATTCCATAACCTTTCAGATTTTCAAAATTTGACCATCACTTATAGCCAATTAGGTATTCCATTCCATCAGGTAACCAGAATTGTTTTTTTCTATCTTAGAGAATAATCATAATTTTTAGAATTTGTAATATTTCCAAAAAAAATATTAAATTATTGATTTATTTTGAAAATTTTCAAAAATTGCGTCTTTCAAGTACTAGATAATTCAGGTGTACATATTTTTATTCCATATCGAAAACTATTTGTAATCTTGTTATATTTATGATATTTTAGAAGTTATACTATTTTTATCAGAGATTATTTCCTTCAGGTTTAGATAATTCAGATTTTTTTCTATTCTGTATAAAAAAATATTTGTATTTATAAAATTTGAAATATTTTTCATTTTCAAATCATTATTAGAAGTAATTAATATAATATTAAAAATTTATATGATGGATAATATAATAAAAATTAAAGGAACAAGTATATTCAATTTAATTTTCAGAAAAAAATCCTTTTGGTCTGGATATACTTTTATAACTGATAAATTTAAAAATAAACATATTATAATATTTGTAATATTTTTGAAAATTTC
Organism: Ctenocephalides felis; assembly: GCF_003426905.1. NCBI lineage: Eukaryota > Metazoa > Arthropoda > Insecta > Siphonaptera > Pulicidae > Ctenocephalides > Ctenocephalides felis. Next base: position 62,609,964 of record NW_020537324.1, read on the forward strand.
ATTGGAATTTATAGCAATAAAACTGAATTTTGAATATTATATGAGGAAATATTATAAACAATGATTTACTGGTGAAGCAAGTCAACTTAAATACTATATGAATCAACTTATTTTATGCAAAAAGCAGAATCTTGCTAACATGGCAGTTAATTACTCCAAGTAAAACAACAACAAAATTGAAAAAATAAATTAGCATATACCTGTTAATTAGCGTTTTATTTTGCTAAATGTGTTTGATGTTCGCGTTAGACATGAAACAGGCGATAACATTTTCTAACAAATCGTTACAACGACAAATAGATTTATCAAAATAATTGTAACAAACTACAAAAAGATAAAATAAAAGGTAATTATCTAATTATCTACATATCACTCAGAACAACAATCAGAACTATTACATGTTCTAAAAGCTGTATTGAACTTTGCTTAGTAGGAGTCCATTAATCAGGCTTTTAGAGGGAGGGGGGATTGACAAAAAATCACAAAAAACACTTGGGGGAGGGAAAGGTCTAGTAAGATATCACGTGTATTTATGTTTTAACTAAATTTCCAAAAAGAAAACTAAAACATTACGTTTTCTTTCTTAAATTCGAAAAATTCGTTCGGAAAATTTTAGTAAATTAAAATACACGTGATGTTTGATGGGGGAGGAGGGTAAATTCTAAATATCACGAGGTATCACCAAAGGGGAGGGAAGGTTCAAAAATCCCTAAAAAAAACCATCACGTGATTAATGGAATAACAATATTATTAGAAGGCTGTTATCAGGCTGTCCAAGGCAGGTATAAAACCTGGCACCTCTGATGGCAACCCATAGCTTCTACTTGTTGGAATATATCTCATCAATCCTCCAAATAGATCAACTGATTTGGTATAAATTCACTTACTTAGCCACTTAACCCAGGTCACAGAATTCGCGTGTGTTTTCCAAATGAATCGCATGCATCAAGAGGAAAAAAATAAGTACGTTACGTAATAATTATAAAATCACTCAATGCATACACTGCCGGTTTCGATCATTAGCAGTTGTACGGCCGAGCTCGTTATTCTTCTTAAGCCGTGTTATATTTTTAATGATGCTTCTAGATCGTTTTTAATTTATTCCACAATTCCCTAACGCTTCACAAAATGCATCCAACTCTAATGCATAGGCGCACATGGTAAATAATAATTATAACTGGTAAGGGACTCATTCATAAAAAATAATGGATAATCGAAATATGAATCCTGATATATTTTTTTTGCTTTAGTATATTAACAGATATCAGAACTTAGAGTCCTGTGATATATTGTGATGACCCTCATGATTGTCTTATCTCCATTTGATTAATTTGTTATTAGAAATTTTGATACTGATGATTAGGTTTCACTTGAAAACCTATTACTATTACTCGATTCTGGAACTTCTCAATGTTTGTTATATGACAATTTGTTTCAAATTGGGAACTAATTCTCTGAACAGTGTCTGAACATTGGTTAAAAGAAATATAAGCCACTTGTTTTATTTACTCCAGTAAAAATATCTCAGACTTGTATCTTGTATCTCAGACTGAACTTTTCAATTTCTTCCTTAACAGTCTTAATGTTCAAATCTGTATGAACCATCCAATTTGGGACGTACTTGGGTGCGTTTATAATTTCTTTCAAGATCTTGTTTTGAAATCTTTGCATTATGGCAATGTTGGACTTGCGTGCCGTTTCCCAGAGCTGTATTCCGTACGTCCAAATTGGTTAATTTCAGGAAATGAATTGAATTTCGGCAATACTAAAATTTGAAAAGTTTTAGAATCAATCCATTTTTTTATTCTTCTCACTTTCATTTTGTGTAAAACGAATAATTCAGAAATTCTAATCACAAGCCGCCTAACTACAATTAAAACAATGGCCAAAGCAATTGCCATTAAACTATATTTCCTAGACAACAAACGCTAAGGTGTTCATTCACCGTGAAGTTTTATATCTTACAACAAGTTCATATTGTAATAGTTTATTGATACTCAAAGAGCTATTTCAGTATCAATAAAATAAATCATTTAACAGGCTTGAAATAGTATAATTAATTAATTGAATTCATAACTGTGGTTCTAAAATATTTAGATAAAACAAATTGTTAACTGATTTTTAAAATAATTTCATGTAATAAATGAACATGTATACTTGTATAGTGAGCAATATTAGATGAAATTCAATAATAAAAAATACTTTATAGATAGGTTAACCATTGGATCGCCATATAAAAAACGGCATGAAAAGGACAAGTTCGAAAAAAACAGCTCATAGAACAAAGTTCAGTTCTGATTGCCTTTAAAATTAGAATGAAATAAAAAAAAATGAAATCATTGTTTGGTAATGATGAAGTGTATGTATTCAGTACGAGCAAATGAAAATATTAAAGCTTTATGTATTTTTGGAAAGGCTCAAAAACAACAACAAATATTTTACTTTTTGTAAACAGAAATTTTTTATATTGTTCGCGCTATAAAATTGTGAGTCTAGTCAAACCAATATAAACATTTTGCAGAGGTAACAAAATAAAATTATTAAACTAGTGGTGTATGACATCGTGCCTTAAGTCAAATTGCTGGAATTTCCCGTACCTTAAGAAAATATTTGGGGAATATTAAATGTTTTCAAATAGATTATTATAAATAATTTAACTTTCATTATTCTTATGTTATAAAAAGTAAATAAACAAACTTTAATTAATAGGATTTAAAATGAAGTACATAGTCTAATATTTCTATGTATTATATAAACTGAATTGCAAACTTAAAATTATTTATTTGAAGTATATAAGTGATGTTTAGAACTTTAGATATAATTAGAATGAAAACCCGAATTGGTTTGATATTCAAAAAAAAAATTGAAAATTAAAAAAAAAATGAAATAAAAAAATTTCTTTCCCAATCGTTTGCCTGAAAGTTTTTTAAACTATACAAATCGGATGCTTAGTTCTCACAGAAACTGCCATTTTTTGCACATTTAGTTCTATATCTCGGCTGGACCTGTTTTTGCCAAAATCTAATCACCACTTTTCCCCATTATTACGAATCGAATGTTCATCTGGATCATCCAAATCGATTGATAAGTTGTCTTAAAAACAGTCATTTTTAGCACTTTTCGCTCTATATCTGGACCTGTCTTCTTCAAAGGCTTGTCAGCCCATCATCATTCAAATCGGATAATCCGTACAGGCAAAATTGTCGACGAAAAATTGTCTCCACACATACACACACATCCATTTTTTCTGAGGTATGCCAAAATGTTCAGAAACCGCTGAAAAGTATAGCAAATGCAAAGCATTTTCATTTTTGATTTTTGGCCCACTACTATAACTGAAGGTAAAAAAATACCAGAGGTGCCCAAGTATGTTCCAAATTGGCTTATCCACCAGGACTCCAATATTTTCACCATAGCAGAAGAAATCAGAAGACTTGCATTCAAGTACAAAATTGGACTAGATGATCACTCGAACCATCTCGCCAAAGACTTGCTCTCATTAAATATACCCAGAAGACTCAAAAAAACTAACCTTTTAGATTTAGCAAATAATATGAATATAATGTAAAATTATTATTACTGTTCTGTAATTCTATCTCATCAATTTTCAGTCATCAAGATGACTACCACTAGGTAGCTATTTAAAATCTTATATATACACATTTGTCACGAAAATTAGTGAATGACTTACCAGGCAGATTGTAATTATATGGGAATAAAAGAAAATAAATTAAATAAAATAATACAATATAATACTAAGTGGAAATCGTCCTTCGTGGACATAGCTCCAACATCTAATTATATGTTAACTATTAGACGTAAGAGCTAATACAAAAAAATATAGAGAATGGTTAATCGATGGATTGCCCCTCATGAAACACATAAAGTAGTCATAAGTGCTTAACAAACAGATTTTAGAACATATAAGAGTTCTAATTGCTGTTCAAACAATAAAAAAAATTAAAAAAAAAAAAAATAATAAAATAAAAATCGTGAGCGAAAGGGTAAACATTATTCTAATTCAATGCATTCGCGACCTCTCGAATATATCCATTATTGTTTACAAATCTTACGTATCACTGTAGCTGTACCATTTCAAAAACCGCGCAATCGGTTCTAAGAATCAGAGATTGATTCAGATTGAACCTTATCTGATTGAATTGGTATTTGTTTGTTGTCATAAAATACGACTATGTTGTTGTTTCGTCCGAGCACTATCTCGGATCGGCGAAAGACCTTTCTTTGCTTCACCTGCGCGACGTGAGATCGGCGGCGCAGACGTCGCGTCTCGCGCTGATTCTCAGTTCAATACACCCACCTTGACGAACATCGTAATAGAAATAACAATCAAAACAATAATAAAAGAAATAATTAATAACAATAAGCATATATGTATAATTCCTATTAAAAATCTATCACCAAAACTGATTTCAAATTAAATATTAACAATGGTAAAATTCTATATAGAATTATATATAGAAATGCATTTCAAATACCTGGGAAGCGTACTGATAAGAGAAAGATCAGGACAAGAATCGCAGCGCCAAGGCAGCATTTAAGAAGAAGATAACCCTACTGACGAGCAAACTGAGTCTTGACTTGCGGAAGAGACTTATAAAAATCTACGTGTGGGGCATAGCTCTGTACGGATCGGAGACATGGTCTCTAAAAAAGGCCGACAAGAACTACGTCAAGAGTTTTGAAATGTGGTGCTGGAGGCGAATGGAGAAGATAAAGTGGACAGACAAAATGATATATGCAGAAGTCCTTAGAAGAGTCGGCGAAGAAAGGACTCTACTGAGCACGATCCTGAAAAGAAAAGGAAACTGGATCGGACCCCTTTTGCAAAAACAGTGCCTCCTACACGGCGTCGCCGAAGGTAAAACAGAAAGACTGAAAGGAATGGAAAGGAGAAAAATGCAGACGATTGACGACTTACGCAAAAAGAGAAAATACAGGAAACTAAAAACTGAAGCACAGGTATTAGAAAGGATGGAAGCAGAAGTTCAAAAAGAAAAATACATGAAAAAAATGGTGAGGAGAGTAGTGGTAATGGGAATGATAGACGAAGGGTAAGGGAATTATTTATTTGAGGTGGCTCTTGCACCATGGACCTGCCCTCGGGCAGACTGCGATTTATTATTATTATTATCAGTATATATAATAACAAAAGCTAGTGGTGCATGGCTTCGTAGATGGTTTCACTATAATTCACTTCACTATACTTCACTATAACATTGGTACGGAACATACCAATCCTTATTAAAAAAAATCTCTATAAAATGTCTGATAATTTGAAGTTCATATGTCTAATGAACATTTTTTTTTGACTTTTTTCACTCGATCTTTAAAACTGCTAGACCTGCCTTCGCAAAAATTCAAGCGGTCCTTTCAGCAATACAAATAAACGTTTTGAAAAAGTCACAAAATAATATTATAAAAGGACAGACTTGCCTCTGCCAAAAACTGATCAGCACGTCTCCTTATCAATAGAAATCGAATGTTTTTTTAATTATTCAAATCGTGTGTGCGTGCGGATGTAAATTTTTGTCGACGATTTTGGGAACACCGATCAACCGATTTGAATAATTCAAAAAAACATTCGATTCGTATTGATAAGGAGACGTGGTGATTAGTTTTTAGCGCAGGCAGGTCTAGCTGTTTCAAAGATACGGGGCAAAAAGTGCCATGAACGGTAACTCAGTTTTTAAGAGAACGGAGCGTCCAATTTTAAGAATTCAAAAAATATTTTACTTGTATTGACAAGGTGAAAACTAATTAAATTTTTGTGAAGGCAGGTCCAGCGGTTATGAACTCTCAATAAAAATAAGTCTTTTGGCGGTCAAAAATGTTTATTGGACATATGTACATCAAATTATCAGATATTTTATAGAGATTTTAATAATGTGTACGATTTTGTGTAATTTTTTTCAGGTTTCGTGCTAAGATTTTTAGTACGGTACTAAAAGTTCCAGCAATTTGCCTTAAGACACGATGCCATGCACCCCACTAGTTTATATTTGATATTAATAAGTTAATCTCTTAACAATTCATAGATTATCATTAATAATATGCCAATAACTTTTTACATGACTGAAATAACAGTGCCTGAAATTTTCCAATGACTAATAATAACAGTCTTAAAAGCTCAAAGATTAGAATTATAGGTTTTAGGAGATGACGAAGTACTAAAAAATGTTAATATTAAAAGCTTCGGGTTAAATGATTTTCTTAATCTGACTCATCAAATGGAAGTATGTATATGATTTCCCATGAGATGTTTTTGGAAATTTTCTTATCACAGCAGCAAGGAATTTTAAGTGCTACTTTGTGAATGAATCACACCTTAGATTTTGTTTGACTATGAAATAACATTCGGATAAAAAACGACTTACCGCATCGATATATTGAACGTTCAACGACCGTCCCATAAATTGTGTATTGAGCATCTAAAAAACAGGGCTGAGAATGAAAAAGATGTATGTACAATAGAATTTGGGACACAAACGAACTCATATAATTGTCTTTTTTTCGGTCGGCGTGGTCTGGCCAGACTTTTTTCGACTTCCATTCAAAAAAAAATACTTCTAGTAATCCTATCGACTTGAAATTTCTTGACTTTTCCTAAAGTTTCATTAGCTGTCGATCAATGAGAAATCAGGACGAAAAAATGTACAGAAGGATAATTATAAGGATATTAACTTTTTTATACTTCGAACGGTCGGAGTGGTCTGTCTAGACCAGCCATACATTTTGTATAAAATATACGCTCTTTGATATATGTAAACCAGTATTTTGTCTTTTTTCTGGTATTTTCTATTCAAACTGCGTTTTAAATATTCTTTGCTATGTGTTGTAACATGAATGTTAGTATTTACACGACGAGAGTTCCTTGAAAACTTATCAAATTTATTGGTTATCGCAAACATTGAAAATCGGATGAATAATGCGCACATTATCAATAATTTTTTTACCCATACTGCAATAGAAACATTTTTTGGCAAGCCTGTAGTGAAATTATATTTTCTACTTGAATTTTACAGCTCATTTCAAAGGCGACGCACCTCATTTCGTTTTCATTTGAATTTCACATTCATTTCGAAGGAACCGAAAAAGAATAAATATTGTTTTTCATTGATATAAAACAGAAAAATAAAAATAATAAAAAAGCAACGATTTTTTTATATTCTTTGATTTTATTATATAATATAATATAATATATAATTTTTTTTATTATAAGCAAGCTCAACACATGCAAAAGACGGTAAAAAATTTAAACTATAAATTTTTACTACTAATAATCGTTAATATATAAGACACCAAAAACTCATTTATTCCATATAAATGCATGTAAAATGAATGGTGGTCCAGCCAGACCACTCCGACCGTTCGAAGGTGAAAAAATATCCGACCGACGGAGGGTTAAATAATCATTATTATTAATCGTGGTTTATAGATTGTGTTTTGCTGAATTGCTGCATCTTACCATTTAGATATATGGAATAAATATAGATAGATGGAATAAATATTTTTTTCAAAATTAAAAAAAAAAAAATAAAAAATTATTTTCCCAAAAAGCAATCATTTTGTCAACACTAGCAGAAAGTTTTTTCAAAAACTACCGTTTTTAGCTTTGTATCTCCGAAACGGCTGGACCCTATCAATAGGAATTGATTGTTTTTTTAATTTTTCAAATCGACGAAAAATTGTCTCCACACATACACACACATCCATTTTTCTGAGGTATGCCAAAATGTTCAGAAACCTTTGAAAAAATCTCATTCTCGATTTTTAACCAATTACTATAACACCCTACGAGAAGTTAAAAATATTAAATCAATAAAATTAAAAAATAAATTATCAACCAATTCTAAGAAAAATAAAAAATAAAAAAGGCAGCTAATATCAAAAATAATGAAGAAAATAGTATAATATATGGTAAATTTACTGTAATCGCTATAAAAAAGTACTCAATATTTTTTTAACGTTTGCAAAATAATATATAATGAAATTTAATTTACTTTCTTTAATTTGTTTTGTCATTATGACTCACAGAGATATATAAAAACGTGAATATAAACATTGCTAATACAAATATTATTCAGATACATTGATCCGGGGTTTTAACTACATGGTTTAGTATATTGCTTATTTTAAATTTTGAGAGATAGCTAATAATACAAATTATAAATTCTAAGATAAGGATAAAATAAGATAAATAATTTTTACCGTAAAAAAATCTATAAACAAAGTTTTATATAATTGAGACATCATTTATGTGTGAAGCTTAACTTTGAGGAAAGTAAAAGCTCTCGTACTGTGATATTTATTTTCACCGTAGAACAAACTTAATAAAAATAAAGTTTTATACAATTGCGATATCTGTTATGTGAAAAGTTTACCTTTGGGCAAATTGCCAGCCCTGATAGCGTGAAATGTTTATTGACGAATGAAAAAAAGTCTTTCTCCAAACAAGTTTCGGGTTAAGCACACCAGCCGCTCGGCTCTCAGAGCAATGGCTCTTGCCCGATGTCCGATATCTGGGCGACTTTCATTCCCCGAGGACTTCTGTTTGACAAAGATTGTCAAACAAAAGGGTAAATCTTAGTTAAAAGTAATAAACTAAATGATAATACAGTGCTGAGTAGCTTAATTTTGCACTAAACAAAATCGTATCAATCATCAAATGTGAGATTTTAGAATTTATTTATAGCGTGTATACTTCTCAAAAATTTTGTCCTTACATCTAAAATGTTTGTATGTTGTTTGAACTATTGTTTTTTTTAAATATTTTTCATTATATTATACTCTTCAGGGGTCCAAACAATATTCTAAGGGTCCACGTAAGCGTAACAAAAATGGGAGTTCACAAATTGAAAATGATAATAATTAATATCAATCGATTTGAATAATTTATTCAATAATAATTCATTAATTTGAACTATTCATTCATTTTTACTTATATTCAGAAAGTGTATTTTCCATAAAAAGTCATATACAATATTTAGGAATAGAACTAAAAAGTAAAGAAAAAAATTGTTCATTTTTTTATAAAAAAATTTAAGTTGTGGCATGGGTATATACATCGCAATATCCTTTGCGATTTGTTTGGACAGTTGGAGTATTTTTGGATACTAAAGATAAAAAATGATTCATTAGTTCTAAAATTGTTGCTCCACTGCTTCTTGCATCAGAATTTAAAAGACTTAAAAAATTATAGCGAATTAACTTGATCCAATAAATTGTATCTAATAGTAATTACCAACTGGGGTAACTACTATCTATAATTATATGTAAATAATGTATATAAAAATAATTCATAGATTTTATTTATCTTCTAATGATTATTAATAAAATAGAAAAAACAATAAGTAATAAAAAAGAAGATGTAGTAACTGAACATCATTAGCCGGGATATGTAAGATTAAACCTTACAAAATTATTGCCAAATCTTGATTATTAAACATTTACTTTTCGCTTATTTATTTATTTTTTTATGTTATCATTTTAAATTCAATTATTAATTGTATAAAATTAATATGTATTTTCACTTTAAATATTTAATATTAAACTTTAGTACATTTCGAAATTCATGAAAGAGCGACATAGAGTAGTAAATAAGGGGTCAAAGGCAAAACCTGGTCTAAATGATGATTTAACTAGTATAAGTTTAGATTCTTTTTTCAAATTTACAGCCTTTGATATTATGTATCTGTAATTTGTAAAGGGTTAATTTTTTTTCGAAATTATAAAATAAAATTATATTTATTTAATAATATGCATATGTATAATATACATAATATATATAAATAAATTTCTAATAATTGACGATTAGAATCAAAAATTTCTTTTTTAACTGAATTAGTAGGATATAGTGTATATATACTGCAGTGGTAGAATCTCGAGTTCAAATCTTATGTTGCGAGTAACCTGGTATCAAGTAGTAGTATGTAGTAGTATCAATTTCTAATTGAAATTAATAATCAAAATATATTTTTAAGTGAGAATTGCCCTGGGCTTATATCAACTATTACTATTGACGTAAAAGAGCTGAATAAAGGTAGATTCCCAGGAAAATCAGGTCTTTGTATCACAAATGATTCAATATTCTGTTTGACTATTTATAAAATTGTCCCTATCAATAGAAATCGAATGTCTATTGAATCATTCAAATTGATAATTCGTACTCCCAAAAACGTGTACTAAAAATTGTATCCACATATGCGTACACGCATCTATTTTTTCTATAATATACCAAATTGTTCAGAAACCTCTGAAACGTACAAATATGCAAAAGATTTCTGGACAATTACTACAACTTACCTTACAGTAAGGTGAAAATTAATGAAGCTATCTTATTGAAGAAATCTTCCCAAAGACATGGAAATAGTATAATTTATAATATTCTCATTGACCATTTTTGAATAATTGAATCAATGAAAAATACAGGGATGTAAAATAATCACAATTCAATAAATAAATGTTTTTCTTTCTAATAGCCTTCTGTAAAAAACTGACAAATCTATTCTACCTCTCCTGAAATAGACAACAAATTGAAAAGCATATGGAAAATAAGTAAGATAGTTAATAAATTCTATATTGAATGATGAATTGGGGCTCGCCCGTAGGTAAGTAGTTAAGAGCGACCAGACTTGATTCAGAGGTCCCGGGTTTGATAACATAAAATATAGATAGCAATATGTTACTAAGTGAAAAAAGCCCTTAATCTGGCATTGCTGCACCAATAAAAAAAATGTCAACTACATTTTATTAAAAATTCTAATAATAAAAAGTCATCAAATATGAACATTGGGTTACCATCTAGGAATACAAAAGTAAGAAGTTTCAGCTCAACTGCTTATAGGACTCAAGTTTCTGATTGCTTTTAAAAATACGTATAAAAAATGAATTGGATCATAAACAGGTGAGAATAGTAATTTTTTTTAACAAAATTTTAGAATTTCGATAACAGTTTGATAATCATATAAAGTGAGAGCTTTCTTCCATCGCACTTGTCACTCCCGGCGGGCGCCTCGAGACGCAGCATTTCAAATAACTTTCCTATCTCGAAATAGAAATGTCGTGCAAAAGAAATGGTCGGTAAATCAACTCTTAACAGGTAAAAGATACCAAACTCAGATAACACCTCAATAAATATTATTAAAAAGTTGCATAAACCTATAACGTAACACGTCACATTCGATATAATTGATATACTTTTACGCAACGCGACGTGGAGAAATTTGGCGACAGACAAAAATAGTTATTTATATAATTTGATTTGCATGCGGATGCTTGCACTCGCTACATTATTTATTTTGTTGATTTGATTATGTGACTGAATTAGATTGATATGTTTTACCTATAAGCAAGTGACGTTAGGATTTTCCAGAATTATATAATAAATTCTATTGCACATGTAATTGATTTCTATCAATTTTGAAAAAGTTGACGACCGATAAATGAAATCGACGTTTGTATTATTTTATATATGAACACCAATCAGAACTGTATGTGATGTAATTCATCCCAGTGTTTTACTATTTTCTTTCTGATGTGATAGGTGTTTATTTAGTGACGTCAACTATTACAGCAATGTCCCGAAAAGCTATTTTAACTTAAAATCCTAAACATTCACAATTTTCGGCAAAATTGATTTTACTACAGATTTATATCAAGCTGTGTGAAACGAAAGTAGTGCCTGAAATCTGTAGTTTCAGTGATGAGTAAACAATTGCTGCATTATTTACTTATTTTATAGCATATTGATATAAAAAATTTTATTAAAATTGTATTATGATTGCTATTAACGTGTTAAACTCATTTTGTGAAAATATTCAAGATTGATGATCGATGGTTAGAAACTATTTATGGATAACAAATTTATAAAATATTAGCGATTCCAAATGGCAAAAGACCTTATAATAAGATCAGCGCAATTTCATACTGATGTAAGAAATAATACAACAATCAAAAAGAGAGCGTGTTATTCATCTATCACAAAAAATTCAAAATTATATAAGTAAAATCTATAATTACTATTCCAATATATTCCATGATATATCTTTATATAGGTTCTAAGTTTCAGTTGATTTCTTGGAATTGCTTTAGTAATTGGTTCAAACATTCTTCTCGGAATATGAGAGACATCTTATCCATTTTATTGATCTTGTTGTTCCAACCCTACGATTCCTCCTTCAAGGAATGTTAATCATGAGAATGAATAAATATTTGTAGAACCTTTTGATAAAATGAACTAAAAAGTTAAATTAAATTTTAAATTGAATTAAATCAAATATTAAAAAAAAAAATACAAAATAATACAAAAATACCTTTTTTTACATATTTTATAAAAGTGTTAAGTTAATTAACATCTTGTATATATTACCTGATACTTTCAAAAATATAGTTAGTGGAAAATATTAGCTGATAGTAGATACTATTTATTGTAGGTACTATTTATTGTATAGAAATTTAAATCTGAGTTGATAAAGATTCTTTTATTTATAAATAAAAATCATTTTTCGTCGATTCGATATATTTGAGAAAGCTTGTCTAATATGAAGTCATTTTCCAATAAAGAGTTCTAGAACATGTAGTTAAAAATGTAATTGTAGTAATATCCCTATGAAAAAATAATTATCAATTTATTTTTAAATTGATAAAAATAGTTGATTATTTCGATATAGGTTCTTTGTGATTATTTAATTAGTGAACTCAACTTTTAATACGACCATTTTGTAGTAGACTACTTACCCATAAATTAATTCAGTACTATTAATCTACAAGATAATTATTTTGTTCATTGATTTACTGTACTATTCAGGTTGTAAACTTGACCTGAATTTGGAAAATAAATATTGTTTTGGTGATGCATTCGATAATAATCTTCAGTGATTGATTAAAAATCGAATGTTTGTTTGACCTCAACGTAAATTTGTTTTATTTTCTTTGCAATGATATTATTTCCAGGATTTTGTATTCTTTATCATATAAATAAACAAATAAATCATAAATTGGACGTAATTGGATTAACGATGCATGAAGTTTTTAATAATTTGAAGAGTAGTAATTGAATTCAAATGTTAATTCGGATAAATTTGTTTGTTTTACATGAAATAAAACTGATGTATTTGATAAGAAGATCATAATTTATTTATGATTAATGAGTTTAAAGCTAATTTTTCAATTTCATAAAGGCTTGCGAAGGTTTAGGGCGATTTGGACCGATAATGAATATGATAAAAAGTTAGAATAACACTACAATTATATAAAAATATAATATATTTATTATTAGTTGGTTCTAAATCGTTTTTTTTAATAATTTACCTAAAATAAATTTTGTGGCAACTTGCTCTTATTGGATTCTACAAATGTATTGATATAATATAAAATTTTTAAAGGTTTGAAATCAAATAAAAATGAAAAGATTTTAGCGAATTTTTATTTTTACATGTGTTTTGAATTCGTCTCAGAAGCGTTGTTTAGTCGCTTGAAATTTATTTGAAAAATTTTAAAAAAAAAGTTGACATGTATTATTACTTTTTTAATCATTAGTTAATTAATCCACAATTATTGACATTGTGTTTTTTTTTTGCAAGGAATGAACAATGAATATATATCAAGTTAATCCTTGATATTAAAAAGGCCTGATATTAAAAAGAATATTACAAAGTTTTAATATAGGGCCATGTCAGTCATATATGAGCGATAGTGTAATAGTGTTTTGCCAGGAATTTTGGCGAACAGAAATTTATTTTTGGAACATTAAGAGTCCTTGATACATTTTTAACTAAATTATCTAATGAAGTTACCATGGCCCTCGTGAAAAATTATGTGACAAGATATCATAGTAAGCTTCTTTGTGGATTAGATCTATGAAAGATCTAGTCTGATGTCAAGCAGCACTGGCCTCAATTTTTACTATGAAATTTATATAGTAATATCTTTTCAATTCTAAGGTAAATGGTTAGAACGACTATACCTGGACTAGGGGTCTTGGGTTCGATCCTGCTTCGAGTAGCCTGTTGTGAATTGCTGCACCAGTAAAAAGTCACCACTATTACAATAACCATGGCAAAAATAAAACAAAATTATATCGAATAGTGTAATTTGTCACAGAAATTGTTAAAGTTATATTTTATGATTTTTCTATAACATTTTATTTTAGTAGTTTAAATGATTCAGTATGCTCGTCAGTAGATTCTCTGAGATTTAATTTGCTCGTCAATATAATTTTTCACTAACAATAAGAAAAACCAAAAATTAATTGGGAGTACACAGAGTTGCTCTAGTAAATGTTACTTATAACAAAAAATTGTAATAATAAAAGTCATTACATAAAGACACTTTGGGTTGCTATCTATGAAAAAACGTAGTTTGTAAGCAATTTATCACAACAGCTAATAGGACATTGAAGTTTTAATCATTAGAGATCATATTAAAAAAATAGCCTAACTCTTGGGTTGACAATAAAGTATGATAAGTGCTGTAAACATATGAAACCAGCAAAAGCTCATGTTATTGTTAGAATACACCCAAGGCAAAGATTTGAGTACTGCATTAGGCACTTAAACTGCACAATAGGGATACGTATAATTATCATTAGTACTTAGCACGCGATATGATTAAATAGACGATACTTATATACATTTTAAGAAACATCAAGTTTAAAAATCATAAATAAACTCCTCCGTAACTGTCTTGACGCAATTCCATCCCAGAACTTGAAGACGTCAAAACATTTGTACAACAAGTGTAACTAATTTCGCCTCTCCTACTATCACTATCCGGCACTGCCTGATAGATGTCAGATCAGAAAACCATTGCTCGGTGGCATTACATTTGATCAGAGGCATTAGATAATTAGCGGTCAGCGCTTTATTATTATTAGCCCGTGCTAAGCATCAATAAAATGCATCCGGGTTTGTTGGTGTGCAATCGCGAGCGTTAAATCATATGCGATTGCGAGCACTTCAAGGTTCCGTGCACTTCCGCCTCCTAACTCATATAATAACGTGATAGGAGCACTACATAAGCATACCTGGTGCTGATCCATAAGTGCAACATATTCGACGACGAGCAACAATCTAGGAGAATTTTTAAGTTGTGGAATATGGAAGCCTTAAGGCCGCGGTTTCCAACCTGTGTGGTGAGCCCCCTCAGGGGTGCACCATTCTGTTGGGGGCGCGTACAGCTGTTTCCAAAATACTATTTTCAAAAATGAACCAAAAATTTTGAAATGATAAAAGAATAAACAAAACAATAATTATTTTCAACTTCCCGTAGGGCAAGTTATAGTAATCACAAAAAAATCGAAAATGTAAATTTTTATCTTTACGTTTAAAAGGTATCTGAATATTTTGGCATACCTTAGAAAAAATGGATGTATGTGTGTGTGTGTGTGTGTGCGGATACAAATTTTTGTCGACGATTTCGGGAACACCGATCAACCGATTTAAATAATTCAAAAAACATTCGATTCGTACGATTAGTTTTTGGCGGGGGCAGGTCTAGCCGTTCCGAAGATACAGTGGGAAAAAGTGCCAAAAACAAAGCGTCCGATTTTAAAAATTCAAAAAACATTTTACTTGTATTAACAAGATGAAGAACTGATCAAATTTTTATGAAGGCAGGTCTGGCGGTTTCGGAGATCTAGTAAAAAAAGTACAAAAAAATGCCATCTGGCGGTCAAAAATGATCATTAGACATATGCACATCAAATTATCAGATATTTAATAGACATTTTAACAATAAGTATAAATTTTGTTTACATTTCTATGGGTTCCGTACCAATGGTTATCCGTTAGACGGCGGCGCGGCGCTTACGCGCTTCTATATTTTGTCTCTATGCAGTTGAAGCAGTGCGTTTGCTTTGAAAAAAAGTTCAGAATTTCCAAAATATTTCAAAATATACTTTTCTTCTAAAAGTCTTTTTTTCAAAAAAAAGTAAATTTTTGTCAAAAATTTATAGTTTCTCAAAAATCTAATTTTTCAGAGTAAATTTTTCTCAAAAATGTTAACCTTTTAAAAAAAAAAATTTTTGGTACGGGAAGTTCCAGCAATTTGCCTTAAGGCACGATGCCATGCGTCCCACTAGTTTTAGTTTAGAATACAGTACAATTTTATGAGCTATTTGGCTTATGTCATTCACTGACACACATACACACACTTTCAAACACACATATAAATTAATGTGATGAATATTATATTGATAGTTAGATAATCACTTCAATAAGTGTTTCCACAATTCTGTTCGTATAAAGTTATGGTAGTGCTAAAGTTCATCAATATTATCGTTGGGCAGCTTCTTCTTTAGTCTTCTTGAAATTGGTGTCTCAAGAAGCTCAGTGACTATAGAATTTGAATGATGTTTCAGTATATGAAAATATTTGACACTCTTGATTTTTATAACTCTGTTTCTAAATTCAATATTAAGATCGTCTTATTGCTTACGAACCATGGAAAACCAGTTATCTGTCTTAATATTTTTGACGGGGTGCATTGCATTGGATGTTGGATTTGCTCGCACAGCCCCACAAGTTAAGCAAATAATTTGGAAGTTAAAAGAATTATGAAATCAACGGCAGCAGAGTAAACTGTAGCCACAATTGCCAGTGGCATTGATTAAAGTATTGCTGTGTGAGCTAAAGTAATCTGAAAATAATTATTATACTACTACATTATTTATACTTAGTCACTCAGTTTATAAGTCTATTTAGAACAAGCGACATACCTCATTTACGACAATGCCGTTTTATGAACTACTCCTTTACTTAAACCATATCGTCTATCGCCATCCTGAGATTCTCATCGCGTGTATCATATCATGATTTTTGCGGCAAAAGTGTTCCACATTTATTCATACTCTTAAAAATATATCACACTTTGAACACCAAACATTTTCAAATAAAAATTCGGAAATCGTCACATGTATTACATTAACACATTAACTAGATGCTACTTACTATTTTTCAAGTTAATATGAAGCATTTCAACTAGACTAAAACTTTTTTCTGCTATCTAAAAAAAATATGACAATGAAGAATTTATTTTGTCACTTCTTAATTTTGGGCATCCTCACGGGTTAGTGGTTTACACATGGATTATAAAGCAACATTTCTTAAAATGTTTATAAAATATTATCTATATACTGTATCAAAAATTCTTAAATATATATCACACTTAGGAACACCACACATTTCCAAAAATTTCTTCGGAAATCATCACATGTGTTACATCAACACATTGAGTAGACTTCTTACTATTTTTAAAGTTAGTATGAAGCATTTCAGCTAGTCTAAATCCCTTTTTTCTGCTATCTATTTAAAAAATATAACAGTAAGTAACTTATTTTTACACTTTTTAATTTTGGGCACCTTTGTGGGTTAATGGCTTTCTTGAAACAATGACAATTATCATTATCCCTATAGGTTAGTTAGTTAGTAGTTAGTAGAACTATGGGATTTCATTTCAGTCCCAGGTTCAAACTCATTATCAGGCACCCTGATGTCAAGATGTAGTGACATTGGTTTTTAGTTAGAAATGTATATAGCAATATGTTTTCAAGTGAAAATAGCCATTATCCATTAAATTGCTGCATCTATAAAAAAATCATCACAATTACAGAAATTATAATGATGAAAATTCAACGCACGGAGATATCTATAAAACCGACGTGATTCGAGTCAAGTCATCGATATTCAAATTATAAAAAAACTCGATTGTGTTTTTTATTTGAAAAGGGGGTAACTCTAGTAACTTGTAGTTCATTTAATCTATTTATTATATTTTCTTTATTACATTTGCTAGAAAGCACTAAAGACAGTTATAAATTATATGGAAGACTACAGAAATAACATTTTCAAAAATATTTTCAATAGAATGTAAAATATTATACCTGTTTCTCAAAATTCACAAAAAAATCAAAGAAAAAGTACTTTTGTTGTCAAAACAATCAATATTGTAAATTAAAAATAAAAAAATATTAACTGAATGAACAGATCACACAATAAATATAAAATAGGTTACATTGGTTAAAAGTACAAAATTTTTGAAAGCCGATCTGATCAAGCGCAGGCTAAAGATTTAATTGTTGTTTAGAACAGAATTTTACAAGTATTTATGAAAGTTTATAGAACCGTGGAATTTATCAAAGGCGATTAGAAGGATTTATTGAAACACACCAGTAAAATGACAGACTAATAAATGCAGTATTAATCTTGAGCAAAATATTTAATTTTCGATTCCTAGCCGATAATTATCATAAATAATAATAGTCGTAAGTTGAAATTGGATTGAAACATTATTCTTCCGACATCTGATTCATCTAATAAATAATTCCACCAAATAAATTGCAATAACCACATTCATTAACGAGGGTGGTTTTGAGAGCTCGGACATCATCCTGCAGCAGCAGATACGCTTTTCGTTCTCCTCTAATTATTCTAATTGCACGTAATACATGTGCACATACGTTTCGCTTCAAATATTTCAAACATAATTATTATATTCCAACTTCCTTGTGCCAGTCCGGAATAAGATGGGCAAAGCCCTTCGGTATCGCAATTAGAACGTCTGTTGCGGCGCAGCAGTGCGGGCAGAAGGCGAGTATGATGCAGTATGCAGTATGCACTTATCTCGATCGAGCAAATAAGCCGGAGCAATTGTGTGTTTATCAAATTCTCGGACGCGCTTACGTGCGTAATTAACGCTGATACATACAAACATACATAGGTATATATAAGACCAATTTGACTCTTTGTTCTAATTGAACACTTTGATACAGGGAACAACCAATTTAATGATACAGGGAATTAAAATATATTGCATACTCACTTGACATAATTCAAATTATTAACTTCCCGAAGGAGAAGTTTATGTTTTCTCGACGTTTCAAGCCATTCTAAATCGAATAAAACCAAATGTGTTAAAAAAAAATTTCGGCGATTTTTATTATTTTTTTGACGGTAGATACCATAGTCTTATAGATCATACTAAAATATTACGGCCCTACGACAACTCGTTTAGCTTTAAAAATTCGTCAAAGTTTGAGAAAATGAGTAGTTTTTTTGACGTTTGTTAAAATTAAAATTAGGCTACTTACTTGGTATAACGATAGAGTACTTGGTCTTAATGCACATACTAAACCATTAAAGTCCTACGGAAACTGGTTCAATTATAAAAATTACTGATTTCTGAAAATTTTATTTTAGAAAATACTCCGAATGCTTTTAATAACTCATAAATTAATTTATTTTTTATTAAGTCGATTATTTACACATCTCGGGAAGTTCATGTAATTTACCTCAAGGGAAAATACCAATACCAACTGGTTTATATTTTATTTTAAGCCGGTAAGAACTATCTAGAGAGTTTTGAAATGTGGTGCTGGAGGCGAATGAAGAAAATAAAATGGACTGACTAGTTGACAATTGAAGAATTAGTGAGAAGAGTGGGCGAAGAAAGTACTCCACTGAGCATAATCCTGAAAAGAAAAGGAAACTTGACCGGACCCGTTCGACGTCGCCGAAGGTAAAGCAAAAGGACTGAAAGGAATGGGAGAAGAAGAATGCAGATGATTGACGACTTACGCGAGAAGAGAAAATACAGGAAACTGAAAGCCGAACCGCAGGTTCAGGAGGCATTGAAGCAGAAGTTCTGAAGGGAAAATACATGAAAATTGTGTAAAAAAGGAGGTGTGTAATATAGTGGGAATGATAGATGAGGGAGGGTAAAAAAATTATTGATTTGTGGTTGCTCTCACACCTAGGACCTGCCTTCGCGCAGACTACCATTTATTATTATCATTCATTTATGGAAAAGAGTTTAAACAAATATGTATGATCAGTATACATGATCATTAATAAGAAAAACTTTCGACAAACAATAATGATAAATGCAGTTTGCCATATTTTCATCCTGGGACCTCTCACATATCTTTAGTGATTAGAGCTCTGTGCTTTCAGCATGAAGGTTGAGGTTTTATGCCCCATTCGCACAGCCTGATGTCAAGCAGAAAAAAAGAGGGAAAAGTAATGTATTATATTTAATTTCCCGCAAGGTAAGTTATAGTAATAGCAAAAAAATCGAAAATGAAAATTTTTGCATATCATTACGTTTCAAAGGTTTCTGAACATTTTGGCATATCTTACAAGAAAATATTGATGTATGGGTGTATGTATGTAGGTATGTATGGATACAATTTTTAGTCCACGATTTAGAACGCATTGATCGACCGATTTGAATGATTCTAAAAATCATTCCCATCCAATTGATGGAAAGACGTGCTGATTAGTTTTTGCCAAAAACATGTCCAGCCGTTGCTAAAATAGTCATTCAGTTTTTAAGGTAACGAAGCTCACAATTTGAATTGTTTAAAAAATATTTTACTTGTATTGACGAAATGAAGAACTGATTGAATTTTTGAGAGGTAGGTCTAATGATTTTGGAGATACAGAAAAACTTACAAAGGAACTTTACAAAAAAATGCTATTTAGTGATCAAAAATGATCATCAGAGAAAATCACATTAAATTATCATATATTTTATAGAGATTTTAATAATAAGTACTTTTTTACTTCTGTTCTATACCATTATTTATAGTTATGATTCGGTATATGATTAAAAGTTTCCTTATATAGTTTAAACAAATGTCCTGGACATTTGGATTTCAATAATTTCAAAAAATGTCAAAATATTCAAACAAAGTCAATTAAGTTCAAAAGTTAAATTTTTCAAAAAAGTTAATGATTATATATGTTGTATATGTGAGTGAGATATCTTCGAGCCAAAAATCATGTTTACAATAACGCTCGACTGTATTTTTTATTCAGACCAATTTTCAAATCAATCATCCAATGTATAAACACGTACTACATCAGTTTTATCTATTATTGCCTAGTGGGCAATTATCCCATCTTAACAAATAGGTATTTTAAATTGTGCGGACATTTATTTGGCAACGTTTATATCTATTAATCTGCTTGTAGATTATTCAGAATCTAGATTAATGATGATGGAACACAACAAGTGAATCAAATATGCCAGCCAAGTGTGATCTAATGCACAATTGCAAATAAATTATGCACTGAAAGTTGCTGACGTTAATTAGCCAACACGCGGTTGCATTTTGATTAATTTATGGCTATTTTAAAACATCGGCTTTAAATTTATTGCGCTGTAGGAATAAAACATATTCTTTTATTATTCCTTGGTAATAATAATTACTAAATTAAAAAATGTAAGTATTTGCTTAGAATCCTATAAAATTGTTGTCCTCAATTCTGAAATTCCTTCATTTTTTTAAGTTAAACAAAGTGACAAAATATCATTTTGTTACATAAAATATATCGACATTATATAAGAGTATTGTAAAATATGTATATGATTCAATTGCAGCTTTAGGGTCATGTAGTCTTGTAGTCTTGGGGTCTTAACCTAAAAATGCAAATAAGTTTTGTCATTTTACTTTAATCTTTTCTTAACTTTTCTTCATATTTTAGTTGTTTCATTTCAAGCATGATTGTAATAATCAATTGCGAATTCAGGGTCCTTAACTTACAAATCTGCAAATCTACATAAAAATCTCTTCATACAAGTTTTCTACTATTCAGATAAATATACGAAGATCTTTGATATATTTATTTTATTTCATTACTTCTGGTATACTTTACATTTTTATTAGTTTTTGGTAAAGATCAGCAGGACCGTTTTCTTGTAATAAAGTGTTAAAAGAAAAATTTCGACGATTTTTATGATTTTTTTTTTTACGGTAGATACCATAGTCTTATGACCATACTAAACTATTACGGTCCTGCGACAAGTTGTTTACATTTAAAAATGCGTCAAAATTTGCAAAAAATAGTATCGTTTTTTTGGCGTTTGTCAAAATTAGAACTTTTATCGACGTTTGCTCAAAAACGCCTGAACCGATTTCAGAAATTTAAAAGCCATTTGATGTATCTCGATGAGAATTATCGTTCATCATTTTGTGAGATACTGCCAAACCGTTTCTTTGTAATTGGAAAAAAAGTGTTAAAACTTTTCGTCCACATTTAAGTTCATACTACCGAAAAATATTAGTTGGAATGATACTGATTAGTTTTTAGGTGAAAATCTACCTAGCCGTTTTCTTTTAATTAACTGTTTAAAAAAAAATTATCCGAATTTTATGGAACTTTTTTGGCGATATATATATCATAGTCTTATAGAACTCACTGAAATATCATACGGCCTTAAGTCAAGTGCTTTAATTTTAAAAATTCATCAAAGTTTGAGAAATACAGTAGTTTTTTTAACGTTTGTTAAAATTAAAACTAGGCGATTCACTTGGTTAACGATAGAGTACTTGGTCTTAATGAACATACTGCCATTAAAATCCTACGAAAACTGGTTCAATCATAAAAATGATTGATTTTTGAAAATTTTCTTGTGGAAAATACTCCGAGTAACGAACACGTTAGTTCGTTCGTTTTCAACTATGTGTACTAAATCTACTCGAATACTTATAATCACTCACAAATTAATTTTATTTTTATTGATTAAGTCGATTATTTACAGATATCGGGAAGTTCATGTAACTTGCCTCAAGGCAAAATACCAATACCAACTAGTTATTTATTCAAACAATATCCACAAAGATTTATTTAAAACCACTCAAGATCATAATTCTATTCTAGATCAAATTATCTCTTTCGAGCAATTAGTGTACATCAAAAAGTTTTTGCTCTCAAATATAAAATGCCATTTACATCATGCTCATTTCTTTGATACGCCTACTCCAATTTAAAAACAAATCGTACAATTCTTTCTAATAAATAGTAATTGTACATTTCATTCGCTATCTTGTATACAAAAAACCTTTTAAGTTTGAAGTTCAATGTAGAACAATTCTCGTTTGAGACGAAATTGCTTAATT
>NW_020537324.1:62633881-62674609 GCF_003426905.1 Ctenocephalides felis
AATAGATTTATCAAAATAATTGTAACAAACTACAAAAGATAAAATAAAAGATAATTATCTGATTATCTACATATCCGTTTACAACAAAGAGAACTATTACATGTCCTAAAAGCTGTATCGAATTTTGCTTATTGTAAAGAGCGACGTTAATAGATAGCAATCCATTTATTATTCTCAATATCTGAGATATTATATATGGACCGATTCTGCCGCATAACAGACCAATGTTATGGCAAGGCTATGTTATGAAGAACTTTCCATACAAATTCGTTCTGAATATTGACAAAAGCCAATGGGTTGCTGTGCAGTCAGACGTTTTTCTCAGGTTGTCAGATAGAAAACATAACGTAGAAACCGTACAAATGTCATAAAAATGATGTTAGATAACAGGGTCTTTCTGACTCAGCTCTATAACATACCAGTGACGTTGCAGTTTATGTAAAGCGCCTAAATAAACAGAAAATACATGGCTTTTGGACAGTAGTCAGTAAGATTCAATAGCATAATGTATGAAAGTTGGAGCGTAACATGGCCTTGCCATAACATTGGTCTGTTATTCGACAGAATCGGTCCCATAGTTTACTTTTTAGATGTCAACTCCAAGGTTGTCTTCCTTATTAGAATATTGCAGCAATGTCCCTGAATCCCATTTTTCTTTGGAAATATTCTGCTATATGTATTTCTAGTGGAAACCGATGTACCTGCGCTTGACATCAGATTGTCCGAGGCAGGTATAAAACCTGGCACCTCTGATTGCAACCCATAGTTTTTACTTATTGGAATATATCTCATCAATCATGCAAAAAAATCATCTGATTTGGTATAAATTCACTTACTTAGCCACTTAACCCAGGTCACAGAATTCGCGTGCATTTTCCAAATGAATCGCATGCATCAAGAGGAAAAAAATAAGTACGTTACGTAATAATTATAAAATCACTCAATGCATACACTGCCGGTTTCGATCATTAGCAGTTGTGCGGCCGAGCTCGTTATTCTTCTTGAGCCGTGTTATATTTTTAATGATGCTTCTAGATCGTTTTTAATTTATTCCACAATTCCCTAACGCTTCACAAAATGCATCTAACTCTAATGCATAGAGAACATAGGCGCACATGGTAAATAATAATTATAACTGGTAAGGGACTCATCCATAAAAAATAATGGATAATCGAAATATTAAATTATATTGTTTCTTTCTGATATTATCTTTGCTTCATTTTATTAACAGAAATTAGAACTTAGAGTCATGTGAGGTATTGTGATGACCCTCATGATTATCTTATCTCCATTTGATAAATTTGTTATTAGAAATTTTGATACTGATGATTAGGTTTCACTTGAAAACCTATTGCTATTACTCGATTCTGAAACTTCTAAATGTTTGTTATATGACAATTTGTTTCAAATTGTGAACTAATTCTCTGAACAGTGTCTGAACATTGGTTAAAAGAAATATAAGCCACTTGTTGTATTTACTCCAGTAAAAATATTTCTTTTTTTCTGCCATTAATAATTTCAGGATTTTTTTTCATTTACATTTAAGAATTACAATCTGTCATTCTTATACAACATTCAGTAATTTTGTTGGTTTATTAGATAAAAGAAAAAAGGTCGAAAGGTCACCCATTGGTGATCGATTCGATATTGTATATGTTTAGCTTATAGATATAGCCCTGTTGTGAAAATATTTTAACTTACGACTAATTCTACATATTATAGTATTACTAAAGAATATCGAAAAGAGGCCGTTTTCTTCTGAGCCGTTCAATTCCATGTTTTTTTATTAAGTTTTTGGCCATAATGTTAGGGTGGTTCTGAATTCTATCCATGTATCTCAGACTGAACTTTTCAATTTCTTCCTTAACAGTGTTAATGTTCAAATCTGTATGAACATACCAATTTGGGACATACTTGGGTGCGTTTATAATTTCTTTTAAGTTCTTGTTTTGAAATCTTTGTATTATGACAATGTTGGACTTGCGTGCCGTTCCCCTGAGCTGTATTCCGTACGTCCAAATTGGTTAATTTCAGGAAATGCATTGAATTTTAGCAATACTAAATTTTGAAAAGTTTTAGAATCAATCCATTTTTTTATTTTCTTCACCTTCATTTTAACGAATAATTCTGAAATTCTAACCACAAGCCGCCTAACTACAATTAAAACAATGGCCAAAGCAATTGCCATTAAACTATATTTCCTAGACAACAAACGCTAAGGTGTTCATTCACCGTGAAGTTTTATATCTTACAACAAGTTCATATTGTAATAGTTTATTGATACTAAAAGAGCTATTTCAGTATCAATAAAATAAATCATTTAACAGGCTTGAAATAGTATAATTAATTAATTGAAATCATAACTGTGGTTCCAAAATATTTAGATGTTACTTTCCTACAAAATTTTAATGATCGATTTATTAATATAATTTTATAATTGATCATACTGTTTTATTTTATATAATGCAATTCAAATCTTATATTTCTTCAAACAATTTTTTTAAATTTTAAAGTAACTAATAATTTTCATGATAAAATAGATTTTTATCAAAAGCACATGTGAGCTTTTATAGAGTTTATACAAAAAACTGTTGAAACTAAGATAAAAATCACAATGCATGTCATAAAACAAATAAATAACGCAAATTTATAAATTATATTTAGGTATGGAAAAATAAAGTGGTCTTTTTTACCCGCGGACCTCCAAAAATCATTGTAAAACTTTCACTAAATGATTATAATTGACCAGTTGTTAATCAGGTTAAAAATTAATTGTGATAGGAAGGTGAAAATTGAAGGTTGAACGAATGTTTTTTTTTTCAAACTAGTATTTAAAAAGAAACTTGCGTTTTAAAATAAGGTATTAAAATTAATCTATTATATTAAAGAATAAGTTCCATGGTGAGATGTAACAAAACTTTTAAGCATGAGTTCTAATTCTTTTGAACAGCAATCAGTTCTTAATAGTTCTATGAGCAGTAGTACTAAAAGTTTTTCCTCTGCGGTGCCTGTTAGATAAAATTTCAACGAATTTAATGGATTTAACTCTTATAGAAATTGTTTTTATGTAAAATTTGGTTCAAAAAGAAATCTCAGTCAAAAACGTTCACTGACAAAAATCGAGATGAAAAATGATGAAAAATTTACTATAATAATTCATACAAACTAGAGATTTGTGGTAAGTGGCTGAAAATTTAGGGTTATATATGTTTTTATATAAAAAATTGAAAGAATAAAAATTGACTAAAAAATTAAAAAAAACATCAGGGTGTCGTTTTCTCTACCACTTGGTTTCAATCAGAATTTGCGAAAACCTGTCCGAGTATATACATAGCAGTTTTCAAAATTTTTATGGCAATTGGTTGTATGGTTTATGGATGCATTAGGCACACACACAAACAGATAGACATACATATATTATAAATAAATTAATTATATATAAAAAGCATAACTTGCAGCATAAAAATAATTGTAATTCAAAAAAATAGTCATATATCAGTATTCTAATTCATCTTGCGTCATTTTCTTTTGAGGCGTTCATTGCTGTGAATTTTTAATAATTTATTGACAATAGGATTTGTTGCTTAAAATTTTTGGTATACATATAATATAATATATTTTATATATATAATATATTTTGGTACATATATCACAATATAACTCTAAACCATAAGCTTATTTTAGAGCTTTTTATAACAGATTTGTGAACTCCTTATTAGTTTTTACGACATTTTTTTTTGAGTGACTTCTAGATTCTTTTATGTAGGCTACACTTCCATACGTGTGTCGTAGATTATACTTCAGTTAAGGAAACTCTTTTAACTTATTTATTTTCATCATTAGTTATTACTTGTATCCAAATATCTGGGAATATATTTGTATAGGAGACTAACCTATCATGAACCAGACATGGACATAAAATTAAGAAGCGCCAGCAGCTCGAACTGACACGTAGGCAAATTAATTGATTAATGGGCTGAAAATCACAAGTTTTGTTAGAAAACGAAGTCCTAATATACAAGACAGTTATTAAACCTATTTGGTCCTACGGTCTACAACTATGGGGTGCGGCTAGTACATCAAACATTGCAATTCTACAGAGGTCCCAAACAAAATTTTAACGGCCCAAAGTATGTACCAACCTGGTTAATACATCGAGACCTTAGTAGTCTAACTATGGAAGAAAAAATTAACCGTTTCTGCTTTTGATACAAGACTTGGCTAAGTCAACATCCAAATCAACTGGCGTGTGAATTGCTCAAGCCTTTACCACCAAAGCGACTTAAAGAATGAAGCTGTGATGAATTGTTACATTAAATTATATAAATAAAATTTAATGTTATAATTACAGAATGTGCTCACACGCCATCATATTAAATTGCCTGTAATAGTAACTGAATGTACTTATCGTATAGTTTGCTAGGTAAAATTTAACAAAACCAAAAAAATAGTCTATATTTATAATACATCTATTAGTTGATTAATACCAATTATATATATTTACTATTTCTTTTATTATTGTTTTGATTGTTATTTCTATTACCATCGGCGGGATGTTCGTCAAGGTGGGTGTATTGAACTGAGAATCAGCGCGAGACGCGACGTCTGCACCGCCGATCTCACGTCGCGCAGGTGAAGCAAAGAAAGGTCTTTCGCCGATCGGAGATAGTGCTCGGACGAAACAACAACATAGTCGTATTTTATGACAACAAACAAATACCAATTCAATCAGATAAGGCGCAGAATCAATCTCTGATTCTTAGAACCGATTGCGCGGTTTTTGAAATGGTACAGCTACAGTGATACGTAAGATTCGTAAACAATAATGGATATGTTCGTGAGGTCGCGAATACATTAGAATAATGTTTACCCTTTCGCTCACGAATTTTAAGGCGCTTGGAATACTATGAAAGTGCTATATATAATATTCAAAAGTTATATTAGTTTTTGTTTGATAACTTTTAAGGATATATGAAACTTGAAAACTTATGTATTTTAATGTATAATCTATGAAATTAATATCCAAATTGATCCTAATCCCCTGAAACGAATAACCTGCTGTTGATAGCAGTAAAGTCCAATTTTGCAAAATATAAATGATATTTATGTTTCCAAGTTAAAATAACACTTGTGATGCATTTAAATTATAAATATATAATATTTAATGTAAAAACTCTCATAAGAAAAATAAAAAATTGCCAATCGTTGGGTTGTCTTAATTTTGATACAATCCAGAGGATAACTAAAGATATTAAAGCATTTTTAACAGAATACAATATGTTTGAGGAATCAAGTTAATCAGATTAAGCTCATAGTCTTAACGCAATTTTCTAATAAAGCTCGCTATTTATTACATATGATTATTACAAAAACAAGTGTTAAAAATTTATTAGCTTTCAAGAATTTATTTAACTGTCAGTAATTCAGTCAGTAATTTAATTATTTATTACATATGATTATAACAAAAACAAGTGTTAAAAATTTATTAGCTTTCAAGAATTTATTTAACTGTCAGTAATTCAGTTAATTATGATATTGGGTAGGGCACAAAGGTCCAATTATACCATAAAAACCAAACCAATTATATCACAATAAATAACACTTATCAATCACACAACTATATGACTACGTTTAGTGAAAGCTCTCAGGTAATTCATCATTGATGAAATTTATTATTTGCTGTTTTTCAAAAATGTATCACCATGTCTTTTTTACACCATATGCGGGGTAAAATGAGACGACTAGAGGGCAAACAGATTCAATATCCTAATTTTAATTTTGAAGAGATTTTACGACATAATAGCTACATTATTCAACCAATGCAAAATATAAATTCCGCCGGTATCTTTTTACAGAGATAACATTGTATATAACCTTGATCTGGTATTTCGTCAGAAATATTCATCAGCAGAGTAGCAATAACTATTTATTCATTTTATCCCATTCACTTGTAAGCCTTTATATGAAAAACTGTTGGATTTATCTTGAAATTAACAATACACCTTATAAAACAATTATATAATATAAACTTACTTAAAAACTAAATTGAAATCTCGTAAACTAAACAACAATGTGCTCAAAAACAAAAAAAACTAACAGAATGAAATACTTTTGTAATGGATTTTCACACATTGCCATTTTTCTCCCACACATTTTTCCCTCTACTTTCAAATATTGTTGTTGAAAAAATCTTAACTTTTCTTGTTTTTGAGACATTGGTGGTGGAATTATTCAGTAATATAATGTTTTTCGAAATTCAAAATCTTATTTTCAAAAAAATATATGTAGAGTGCAATTTTCTAACGCAGTTTGCTATTAATTAGCTTTTATTGTAACATATGGTTATTAGAAAAAAATAGTAAAATATTTGATAATAATAAGTTACATTTCTTACGAATTCAAAGATTGTCATTACTAATATACCAATAATGCGATACCTTTGTACATGCCTGAAATTTTCCATGACTCAAATTACAATCTTAATAGCTCGAAGATTAGATTCATAGGTTTAAGGAGATGACGAAGTACTAAAAAATCTTAATATTAAAAGCTTCGGGTTAAATGATTTTCTTAATCTGACTCATCAAGTGGAAGTATATGATTTCCCATGAGATGTTTTTGGAAATTTTCTTATCACAGCAGCAAGGAATTTTAAGTGCTACTTTGTGAATGAATCACACCTTAGATTTTGTTTGACTATGAAATAACATACGGATAAAAAACGACTTACCGCATCGATATATTGAACGTTCAACGACCGTCCCATAAAATGTGTATTGAGTATCTAAAAAACAGGGCTGAGAATAAAAAAGACATGTGTACAATAGAATTTGGGACTCAAAGGAACTTATATAATTGTCTCTTTTGAATAATCACTATTATTTTACATCACAACTAGTGGTGTGTGCCATCGTGTCTGAAGGCAAATTGCTGGAACTTCCAGTACCTTGATTAAATATTTAATGTATATTAAATGTTTTCAAATAAATAGATGAAATAAATATTTTTTTTTGAAAATTAAAAAAAAATTTAAAAATTGTTTTCCCAAAAAGCAACCATTTCGTCAACACAAGCAGAAAGTTTTTTCAAAAACTACCATTTTTAGCTTTGTATCTCTGAAACGGCTGGACCTGCCTTTTCCAAAAACTAATCAGCACATTTCCCTATCAATAGGAATTGATTACTTTTTGAATTTTTCAAATCGGTTCATCCACACGCCCGAAATCGTCGACGAAAAATTGTCTCCACACATACACACACATCCATTTTTTCTGAAATGTTCAGAAACCTTTGAAAAAATTTTATACTCGATTCTTAGCCAATTACTATAACACCTTACGAGAAGTTAAAAATATTAAATCAATTAATAAATAAATTATCAACTAATTCTTAGTAAAGTAAAAAATAACTAGTTGGTTTGGTATTTAGCCTTGAGGCAAGTTACATGAACTTCCCGATATGTGTAAATAATTGACTTAATCAAAAAAAAGTGTAAATAATATACTTCATCAATCCTACTTTAAAAAACGATAATAACTTTAGTAAAGATTGACAAATTTTTAAAATTAAACTACTTGTCGTAATGCCGTAATATTACAGTAAGTTCTATAAGACCATGATGTATATCGCCAAAAAAAAGTTCCATGAAAATCGACTTAAATTTTTTTTCAACAGTTCATTACAAGAAAACGGCTCGGTAGATTTTCACCTAAAATTAATCAGTATCATTTCCAACTAATATCTTTCGAACAGTTTTTGATTTTTTAAAATCGGTTCGGTAGGATGAGCTTAAATATGGACGAAAAGTTTAACACTTTTTTTTAAATTGCAAAGAAACGGCTTGGCAGATCGTCGCACAAAACTGACAAACGATAGTCCTCACCGAAATACATCAAATGGCTTTTAAATTTCTGAAATCGGTTCAGGCGCTTTGAGAAAACGTCGATCAAAAGTCTAATTTTGACAAATGTCAAAAAAACTATACCAATTTTTGCAAACTTTGACGAATTTTTAAAGCTAAACGAGTTGCCATAGGGCCGTAATATTTTAGTATGACCTAGAAAACTATGGTATCTACCGTCAAAAAAAAATCATAAAAATCGTCATTTTTTTTTTTTTTAAAACGTTATTACAAGAAAACGGCTCGGCCGATCTTTACCAAAAACTAATCAGCACGATTCCCAATCAATATCTATCGAATGGTTTTTGAATTTTCAGAATCGATTTAGAATTGCGGGCTAAAACGTGGGCGAAAAATTTTTCACTTTTCTGCAATTTACAACGAAACGGCCCGGCCGATCGCCGCACAAAACTCAGAGACGATAGTCCTCATCGAGATACATCAAATGGCTTTTAAATTTTTAAAATCGGTCCAGTCATTTTTAAGAAAACGTCGATTTACGGCAAAAAATCTGTTCACATACACACACACACACACACACATACACACACACACACATACTTTTTCCAAATTTGGTCTCATTCGATTCAGAATGGCTTGAAACGTCGAGAAAACATAAAATTAGCGAATCGGATTTTTTGATGAAAACATAAACTTCTCCTTCGGGAAGTTAAAAAAAGGCAGCTAATATCAAAAATAATGAAGAAAATGGTATAATATATGGTAAATTTACTGTAATCGCTATAAAAAAGTACTCAATATTTTTTTAACGTTTGCAAAATAATATATAATGAAATTTAATTTACTTTTTTTAATTTGTTTTGTCATTATGACTCACAGAGATATATAAAAACGTGAATATAAACATTGCTAATACAAATATTATTCAGATACATTGATCCGGGGTTTTAACTACATGGTTTAGTATATTGCTTATTTTAAATTTTGAGAGATAGCTAATAATACAAATTATAAATTCTAAGATAAGGATAAAATAAGATAAATAATTTTTACCGTAAAAAAATCTATAAACAAAGTTTTATATAATTGAGACATCATTTATGTGTGAAGCTTAACTTTGAGGAAAGTAAAAGCTCTCGTACTGTGATATTTATTTTCACCGTAGAACAAACTTAATAAAAATAAAGTTTTATACAATTGCGATATCTGTTATGTGAAAAGTTTACCTTTGGGCAAATTGCCAGCCCTGGTAGCGTGAAATGTTTATTGACGAATGAAAAAAAGTCTTTCTCCAAACAAGTTTCGGGTTAAGCACACCAGCCGCTCGGCTCTCAGAGCAATGGCTCTTGTCCGATGTCCGATGTCCGATATCTGGGCGACTTTCATTCCCCGAGGACTTCTGTTTGACAAAGATTGTCAAACAAAAGGGTAAATCTTAGTTAAAAGTAATAAACTAAATGATAATACAGTGCTGAGTAGCTTAATTTTGCACTAAACAAAATCGTATCAATCATCAAATGTGAGATTTTAGAATTTATTTATAGCGTGTATACTTTTCAAAAATTTTGTCCTTACATCTAAAATGTTTGTATGTTGTTTGAACTATTGTTTTTTTAAATATTTTTCATTATATTATACTCTTCAGGGGTCCAAACAATATTCTAAGGGTCCACGTAAGCGTAACAAAAATGGGAGTTCACAAATTGAAAATGATAATAATTAATATCAATCGATTTGAATAATTTATTCAATAATAATTCATTAATTTGAACTATTCATTCATTTTTACTTATATTCAGAAAGTGTATTTTCCATAAAAAGTCATATACAATATTTAGGAATAGAACTAAAAAGTAAAGAAAAAATTGTTCATTTTTTTATAGAAAATTTTAAGTTGTGGCATGGGTATATACATCGCAATATCCTTTGCGATTTGTTTGGACAGTTGGAGTATTTTTGGATACTAAAGATAAAAAATGATTCATTAGTTCTAAAATTGTTGCTCCACTGCTTCTTGCATCAGAATTTAAAAGACTTAAAAAATTATAGCGAATTAACTTGATCCAATAAATTGTATCTAATAGTAATTACCAACTGGGGTAACTACTATCTATAATTATATGTAAATAATGTATATAAAAATAATTCATAGATTTTATTTATCTTCTAATGATTATTAATAAAATATAAAAAACAATAGTTTAAAATAGTAATAAAAAAGAAGATGTAGTAACTGAACATCATTAGCCGGGATATGTAAGATTAAACCTTACAAAATTATTGCCAAATCTTGATTATAAAACATTTACTTTTCGCTTATTCATTTATTTTTTTATGTTATCATTTTAAATTCAATTAATAATTGTATAAAATTAATATGTATTTTCACTTTAAATATTTAATATTAAACTTTAGTACATTTCGAAATTCATGAAAGAGCGACATAGAGTAGTAAATAAGGGGTCAAAGGCAAAACCTGGTCTAAATGATGATTGAACTAGTATAAGTTTAGATTCTTTTTTCAAATTTACAGCCTTTGATATTATGTATCTGTAATTTGTAAAGGGTTAATTTTTTTTCGAAATTATAAAATAAAATTATATTTATTTAATAATATGCATATGTATAATATACATAATATATATAAATAAATTTCTAATAATTGACGATTAGAATCAAAAATTTCTTTTTTAACTGAATTAGTAGGATATAGTGTATATATACTGCAGTGGTAGAGTCTCGAGTTCAAATCTTATGTTGCGAGTAACCTGGTATCAAGTAGTAGTATGTAGTAGTATCAATTTCTAATTGAAATTAATAATCAAAATATATTTTTAAGTGAGAATTGCCCTGGGCTTATATCAACTATTACTATTGACGTAAAAGAGCTGAATAAAGGTAGATTCCCAGGGAAATCAGGTCTTTGTATCACAAATGATTCAATATTCTGTTTGACTATTTATAAAATTGTCCCTATCAATAGAAATCTAATGTCTATTGAATTATTCAAATTGATTAATTCGTACTCCCAAAAACGTGTACTAAAAATTGTATCCACATATGCGTACACGCATCTATTTTTTCTATAATATACCAAATTGTTCAGAAACCTCTGAAACGTACAAATATGCAAAAGATTTCTGGACAATTACTACAACTTACCTTACAGAAAGGTGAAAATTAATGAAGGTATCTTATTGAAGAAATCTTCCCAAAGACATGGAAATAGTATAATTTATAATATTCTCATTGACCATTTTTGAATAATTGAATCAATGAAAAATACAGGGATGTAAAATAATCACAATTCAATAAATAAATGTGTTTCTTTCTAATAGCCTTCTGTAAAAAACTGACAAATCTATTCTACCTCTTCCTGAAATAGACAACAAATTGAAAAGCACATGGAAAATAAGTAAGATAGTTAATAAATTCTATATTGAATGATGAATTGCGGCTCGCCCGTAGGTAAGTAGTTAAGAGCGACCAGAATTGATTCAGAGGTCCCGGGTTTGATAACATAAAATATAGATAGCAATATGTTACTAAGTGAAAATAGCCCTTAATCTGGCATTGCTGCACCAATAAAAAAAATGTCAACTACATTTTATTAAAAATTCTAATAATAAAAATTCATCAAATATGAACATTGGGTTACCATCTAGGAATACAAAAGTAAGAAGTTTCAGCTCAACTGCTTATAGGACTCAAGTTTCTGATTGCTTTTAAAAATACGTATAAAAAATGTATTGGATCATAAACAGGTGAGAATAGTAATTTTTTTTACAAAATTTTAGAATTTCGATAACAGTTTGATAATCATATAAAGTGAGAGCTTTCTTCCATCGCACTTGTCACTCCCGGCGGGCGCCTCGAGACGCAGCATTTCAAATAACTTTCCTATCTCGAAATAGAAATGTCGTGCAAAAGAAAGAAATGGTCGGTAAATCAACTCTTAACAGGTAAAAGATACCAAACTCAGATAACACCTCAATAAATATTATTAAAAAGTTGCATAAACCTATAACGTAACACGTCACATTCGATATAATTGATATACTTTTACGCAACGCGACTTGGAGAAATTTGGCGACAGACAAAAATAGTTATTTATATAATTTGATTTGCATGCGGATGCTTGCACTCGCTACATTATTTATTTTGTTGATTTGATTATGTGACTGAATATTATGCATGGAATTAGATTGATATGTTTTACCTATAAGCAAGTGCCGTTAGGATTTTCCAGAATTATGTAATAAATTCTATTGCCTATATAATTGATTTCTATCAATTTGGAAAAAGTTGGCGACCGATAACTATAATCGACGTTTGATTTTGTTTGTATTTATTTTTATATTTGTACACCAATCAGAACTCTATATGATGTAATTTCATCCCAGTGTTTTTCTACTATTCTCTTCCTGATGAGATTATAATCTATAGTGAATATATAGCTATGTGAATTATTGTAGCAATGTCTTGAATTGAATTTAAATTTTAGATTTATAATTATAAATAAACTTATTTTACTACTACTTGAAATCAAGCTGTTCGATGTAACAATAAAATCTAGAGCCTGAGGTCGCGGATCCAAGCTTACCACTTGGCAACGGAGCAGCTTTATGCTTGATATAATTTTAATTTTATAACGTATTAAAAAAAGTTAATTTAAGTTATATGAAATATAAATTTTCAAAATTAATATATTATGAGCACAATTATAGTTACAATTATATTGAATAAGTAAAATCCACACACTTTTACTTCAGTTGAATATTTATTATAAATTGTAAGATTTTTAATATCTTCAAAAATATTTATGTTATTATTCCAAATGAAACAAATCCTCACATATTTATTCATAGCATTATTTTCAATTCTGACATTATTGCAATTAAAAAAAAATATATATAAAATCAAGTTATATATAATCAATAAAATCGAACTGCATGAATCTTAAGAAGATATTACCATAAAATGTAATACAGAATATATTTAATGTTTAGTGAATAATTTAATTTTTAACAATATATTTTCAGCAATAGATTTATGGTCATTTTATCAAATACATCAGTTTATTTAATTTTAAGTAAAATAAACAATTTTGTCGAAATTTACATTTGAAAGCAATTACTATTCTATAAACTTTAAAAATTCATGCATCGTTAATCCAATTACGTCCAATTTGTGATTTATTTGTTTAATTTATTTATTGCAATAAAAATTATACTTGAGGTCAAATAAACATACAATTCTTAGTCGATCACTGAAGATTATTATCGAATGCATTACCAGAACAATATTTATTTTTCAAATTCAGGTCAAGTTTACAACCTGAATAGTACAGTAAATCAATGAACAAAATAATTATTTTGTAGATTAATAGTTCTGAATTAATTTATGGGTGAGTAGTCAATCACAAAATGGTCGTATTAAAAGTTCAATAATTAAATTAACATAAAACTAAAAATTAAAATTTAGAACCTTTATAGTGTAGTTAATAATTGTTTTTTTTATAGAGATATCACTACAATAATATTGAAAGCTTTATATTTTTAACTGATCTATGACACTTTATGGGAAAATGATCTCCTTTTTAGACAGGATTTTGTATTTCCAAAATATACCGAAACGCATAGAAATATTGTACCATATATTATACAAAATGTTGCACTGTTCAAATATGTGCAAAAAAATTGAATGATTTCTGTAACAATTTAATTTAAATCTTAATTTAACTTTTTTATTCATTTTATTAAATGATTCTTCAAATATTTATTCATTTTATCAAATGATTCTACGAATATTTATTCATTCATATGATTAACATTCCTGAAGGAGGAATCGTAGGGTTGGATTAACGAGATCAATAAAACGGATAAGATGTCTCTCATATTCCGAGAAGAATGTTTGAACCAATTACTGAAGCAATTCCAAGAAATCAACTGAAACTTTGAACCTTTGATATATCATGGAATATATTGGAATGGTCATTATAGATTTTATTAATACAATTTAGAATTTCCATTGAAAGTGGAATAACACACTCACTTTTTGAATATATTTTGATATCACATTCCAAATTCCTACTATTTGCTAAATATTGATTATATCAATAATAAGTTTTGCATGAGACAACTTTATTAAAAAATGTGAAAAAAAGAAATCCAATTATTTGTCTGAACGTATTTTAAATGCTCATGTTTCAAATATATTTAATCGATTAAAGCAAATTGATCCTAATTTTCAATAATTAGGGAAGGTATAAATAATGAGGAAATTATTGATTTCTAGAGCCTACCCCCATGAACTAATGCTTAATGGTAATAGTTTTTGATTTAATAACATATGAGTGAAGTTCATTTTATGTGTAAAATGCAAATACGTAGCGTTTTGACAGTATTTAGTACAATTTTGTATGAAACCTGACACGTAGCATAGCCTTGCCATAACATAGGTTTATTTTACGACAGAATCGGCCCATATATTTGGACTTTAGGGTTGCGTATTAAAGAAATCTTATTTTCGATATCGACAGACGTGTGGTACCTGTTAAAGTCTTGTTAGGACTAAATGTTTGAATTGATCTAGTTTATGATTTTGAACTACTAATTTATGCCTACTGACTTTGGTAGTGCAGTATAAAGAAATATAAACAATCCCTTTTTTTCCAAATTGCCTTAAGGCTTCCATATTTCAGAAATCAAAAAATCTTGTAGATTAGCGCTTGCCAACTTTCGTAGCGTAGTATAAACAATATAAATATTCAAAACAAGCTTTCTTTCCCCAACTTGCCTTAAGGCTTCCATATTCCAGAAATCAAAAATTCTTGTAGATTAGGGCTCGTCGACTTTGATAGACTTTGATAGTGTAGTATAAACAATGTAAATATTCAAAACAAACTTTCTTTGCCCCAATTTGCCTTAAGGCTTCCATATTCCAGAAATCAAAATTTCTTGTAGATTAGGGCTCGTCGACTTTGGTAGTATAGTATAAACAATATAAATATTCAAAACAAACTTTCTTTTTCCCAACTTGCCTTAAGGCTTCCATATTCCAGAAATCAAAACTTCTTGTAGATGACTTTGGTAGTGTTGTATAAACAATACAAATATTCAAAACAAGCTTTCTTTTCCCCAACTTGCCTTAAGGCTTCCATATTCCACAACTCAAAAATGCTCCTAGATTGTTGCTCGTCGACGAATATGTTGCACTTATGGATCAGGTATGCTTATGTTGTGCTCCTATCACGTTATTATATGAGTTAGGAGGCGGAAGTGCACGGAACCTTGAAGTGCTCGCAATCGCATATGATTTAACGCTCGCGATTGCACACCAACAAACCCGGATGCATTTTATTGATGCTTAGCACGGGCTAATAATAATAAAGCTCTGACCGCTAATTATCTAATACCTCGGATCAAATGTTATGCCACCGAGCAATGATTTTGTGATCTGACATCTATCAGGCAGTGCCGGATAGTGATAGTAGGAGAGGCGAAATTAGTTACACTTGTCGTACAAATGTTTTGACGTCTTGAAGTTCTGGGTTAGGATTGCGTCAACACATCTACGTAGAGGATTATAAGCACGGACTTTAGAGAAACAATGTATATAAAATGTTTTATATTCAATCATATCGCGTGCTAAATACTAATGATAATTATACTTATTCCTATAGGGCAGTTTAAGTGTCTAATACATTATTCAAATAAACAAAACTACTCAAAAGTCAAAAATTAAATTATTTGTCATAAGGCCGCATTATTTCAGTATGTTTTATAAGACTATGATATATATCGCCAAAAAAAGTTCCATAAAAATCGGCTTCAATTTTTTTTTCAACAGTTAATTACAAGAAAACGGTTCGGTAGATTTTTGCCTAAAATTAATAAGTATCATTCCCAACTAATATTTTTCGAACAGTTTTTGATTTTTTAAATGTCCACTATCCATCTTCCTAAACATTGAGCTTGTGCCAATAACAAATATTAGAACACACGCGTTAAAGGGTACTTTATTAGAAAATTTTGTGAAAATATGAAATTAAAGTAAAATTTTAATTAATTTTAATATTACTTGCTCATGTTATTATGAATACGAAATAAAAATAATAAAAAATAAAATCTTGAGTGGGATTCAAACCCTTGACCTTAGACGCAAAACTAGAATCAATTGATGCTACTACTCGGACAATATCCTACTTATAAGAGAGAACGCTTCAAAATGCAAACTTCAATTAAAATTTATAATTAAATCACTTTTCATATGCCTCTAATATTTTACCACCGTCAGTTTGAGCATTCAAACTATTATTATGCCAAGTTTCATCAAAATCCGAAACGAGCTATGCGCGAGTTCACCTTGTAAGTAAAAGTCGGGTTATTTTTGGTTTATATATTTTTACTCGTTTATTTTTGAGTATCAAACTGACAAGTATTGCACTATTATATAACACTGATTGCCAAGACACTTTGGAGTTATATTTTAAAGAGGACTTTCTAAAGTTAACAAATTTTGATTATTTCAAATTAATAATTTAAACATTATCAAGACTAAATTGTCAAGTTTATTTTACATTTTATCCACTCATCACATCCTTGGTAATGTCTCACCATGCCCCTTGCTAGGTGCAAGTATTGAAATCAATATGCCATACTGAATGAAATATTTTATATAACTGGAGGTTTACAAATAATAACTACAAACTTTGCGAACTTTTTAAATCCTGTAGAATATTTTGTAGCCATAATATTGGCATTTGTAAATAGTATTAATTTCAACTTCAGTATTTCTATGGCCCACAGTAATTGGAAAATAATTATTGAACATTACATGTCATCTATGATGACATTATTAATGTAACTCTAAATTAGTATTATTTAGTCATTCAGTTCATAATTATTTAGAACAATCGTCATACCTCATTTACCATAATGGCGTTCCATGAACTACTCCTTCGCTTAAATTACGTCGTCTATTACCTGCCTAAAATGCTTATCATATATGCATATCATATCATGACTTTTCCCTGAAAGATGGTCTATTTTTATCCATATTCTAAGGTTTACACCACATTCCAAAAATTTTCCTGGAATGTTGTCGCATGCATTACTTCAACATATCAACTAGATGCTACTTACTATTTTTCAAGTTAATATTAAATATTACAGACAACCTAAAACCTTTCTTCTGCTTACTTGCTAAAAATTCTGAAAAATATAGGAACCTATTTTTATCTTTACTTAATATTAGACTTTCCGATGGGTTATTGATTGAAGCTTATAGTTTTAACTCTGATTTATAGAATTCAATCAGAGAATGCAGGTTCGAAACCTGGATCAGGCAGCCTGATGTCAAGCTCTACTGACATCAGTTTTTACGAAAATATAGATAGCAATATATATATAGCAATTCCAAGTAAAAATAGTTCTTACACATTGCATTGCTGCATATATAAAATATTCATCACTAGTACATAAATCGTAGTAATAAAAATTCATCACATGAATTTATGAAGGAGTTGCCAAAAAAATAAACCACAAATTAAGTCAAATCATTGCAAAAGCTTATAGGAGCGTCAAGTTCTGAACGTTGTTCAAATCATTATAAAAAAATTTAATAGTGTTTTTTATTTAAAGAAGGAATTATACTGGTAACTTCTAATTAATGTAATCTATTGATTAGTTTCTCTTTATTATAATTGATAGATGTTCGTTGTTCACAAACGAAAGTTGTAAATAGCATAGAGAAATAAAAAATAAAAAATAAATCTTAGAGAATCTATAATTATAATCTATAAATATAATTGATTAATTAATACATTATTAAACTAATTTCTACACAAAATTCAAATGATGCAATATCATAATTTATCTTGACAAAAGAAAACTATTTGCAAGTTAAAAAAAACACATGAACTGAATAAACAGATCAAACAATAAGTATAAATTGGAATAATTTGTTTAAAACTCAAAATTTATTCAATCTGGCTAAAGATTTAATTGTTGTTTACGTCAGAATTTTACAATTATTCTTGAAAGTTTTTAGAACACTTGTTGAATTTATCAGAGTTGATTTGGAAGGATTTATTGAAACACACCAGTAAAATGACAGACTAATAAAGGTAGCATAGACCTAGAGCAAAATATTTAATTTTCATTTCCTAGTCAATAATTATCATAAACAATAATAGTCGTAAGTTGAAATTGGATTGAAACATTATTCTTCCGACATCTGATTCATCTAATAAATAATTCCACCAAATAAATTGCGTTAACCACATTCATTAACGAGGGTAGTTTTGAGAGCTCGGACATCATCCTGCAGCAGCAGTACGCTTTTCGTTCTCCTCTAATTATTCTAATTGCACGTAATACATGTGCACATACGTTTCGCTTCAAATATTTCAAACATAATTATTATATTCCAACTTCCTTGTGCCAGTCCGGAATAAGACGGGCAAAGCCCTTCGGTATCGCAATTAGAACGTCTGTTGCGGCGCAGCAGTGCGGGCAGGAGGCGAGCGCATCCTATGCAGCATGATTAGTGTTAGAACGAAATATCGAGTACTGACTAAATATCGATACTTTGCGGTCGATATTGCTATCGATTTTTTAGCTCGATCTATTTGCCAATATCGATTCTTTTCGTCGATAGTACTCAAAAAGAATCGACAGCGTAATCTATGAAGACCACTCATCGACTAACTATTAACACCACGCATTGTCAAATGCAAAGCAATAGTCTTCCTAGGTGGTCATAATTGTTCAAAGAAGTGTCAAAAAATGATCCCGAAGGGTCATTAGTCTCAGAATTTATTGCTCAAAAACCCAAAATGAATATGACCACACAAATAACTAAAGATGTTTATTAATTACTCTTATGTGAAATCAACAAATAAAATGATTTCAAGTACCTTAAATGTTTTATAAAAACATATTCAACAATCGAAGTATGATTATTTCGATCGAAGTATAATAATAATACTTACCAATTTCAATATATTAGTATTTTACGTAAAAAAGAATCGAAATATAATTATTTCAAATAAAAATATTCATCAATTTCAATATATTAGTATTTTGTGTTTATTATATTTTAAAATATAAATATATATTTTTTATATATATTGAAATGGTTGAGTATTATTATTCGAAATAATATATTTCGATTCTTTTTTACGCAAAATACTAATATATTGAAATGGTTGAGTATTATTATTCGAAATAATATATTTCAATTCTTTTTACTCATGTATTGAAATTTTTGAATATCAGCATGCAAACATATGGGTTTGAGTTTCTCGAAACCATTTAAACTTTAAATCCCATCGCTCCGAAGGGATGTTTTTCAAGTGCCGAAATATTATTTTGACCGTCATTAAACTGAATGTTTATTGCTTTGTAACGGCTTTTAAAGTTGCATGCTCGCTAAAATTATTCATATGAAAATATTCAACAATTATAAAATATTATTTTACTTAAAAATATTAAAAATATTATTATACTTAAAAATACTTAAAAATGAATAAAATTGCATTTTGAATATAGTATCAGATTATTATATTGTTTTAATCAAAAATACTCAACTATTATAATTTGTATTTTTTTTTTTAAAAAAGTATAGAATTTGAAATTAGTATTGAAAAATTACTGTTAACATTTTACAATATTGAAAATGATTCTGATTTAGCACATCAGATACAAGCAATAGAATTCATTCTAATATTGTGATATGATATTTAACGAGTTTTAGATCTTTCTTGCACTTATGTTTGATTTTTATGGAAAATACTCAAAATTCGATATTGAGTACTATCGATACTTACGCCACGATATTTTTTTGGCATCGATATTTTGATTAGATACTTTTTAAAGTACTCAATATCGATCTTTTGCCTCGATACTTCTAACACTAAGTATGATGCAGTACGCAGTATGCACTTATCTCGATCGAGCAAATAAGCCGGGGCAATTGTGTATTTATCAAATTCTCGGACGCGCTTACGTGCGTAATTAACGCTCATATACACAAACATACATAGGTATATATATAAGACCAATTTGATTCTTTGTTCTAATTGAACACTTTGATACCAAGTTAATAATACAGGGAGTTTTTTTTAAAACACTTTATTTTTAGCAATCAGAGAAATACATAATATCTATAAGCTAAACTGATAACTTAAGGGGGTTATTCTTTTTTTTACAAAAAATGCAAGGTATTTGTTTTTGTTTTTCTCGAAATGTATTTATCATAGAGACATGCGATTTTTTTTAAACAAAAATTACAAAATCATACAATATTACGTAGTTTTCTTCTTTTTTTTTTGCGCCGTCATTTTTTAACCAGGGGCCGCCGAAGTCGGCCTTACAAAATCGATCTCTTTTGCGGTGCCACAGATAAATCCGTTGCGCATCGCCTGCAACAAAAAAAAGAAACTACGGTGAAGAAGAAGTTTGGATCCAGTCCCCCTACCAAAATGAAAGAAAAAGCCAGAAGGAAAAAAATCGCAGCTATTTAAAAAAAAAAGTGTCAAAAAGGCCTTTTTTGGGGCGAGAAGCTTTGCAAAAATTTTTTGCGTAATGTTACCAAGTTGTTTGAGGTAGGGGGCTAGGTATTGCAGTGGTGAACAAATTAAAGAAAAATGCAAGTCGACTTGTAGCCGACTTGTAGTTTTTTTTTAATTTGTGGCACCGCATTGAAAAAAGTCGATTTGAGAAAAACGTATTTAAAGTTTTTAATATAATGTACTAAATACATCATTTAATTTAATGTACTAAATACACCATGGTGTTCAAAGATGCTGACGCATTAAAAAGGTCATGTGCATTAGGTATTATAATGAAAAAGAAAGCAGCTGAAAAACGGTTTCAGAGGATCATACATATAGATATATATATATATATATATATATATATATATATATATCTATAACTTCGTCAAAAAAATAGATATTGAGATGATTTTTTTTTAATAATTCTAAGGTTTTTAGCTATCATAATATCAAAAAATCTCAAAATCGAAAAAAAATAAAAACCGAACAATTCCCTTAAGATAATTACCAGTGAAATTTTCTTGTTATCTGATCAGGGGTTATCGAGTTTTCGTCAGCTTTCTTGCACACTTTGTATATGTTGTAGAGTCACCATTGATTTTGGTAGGCTTAATTAACTGGATCTGAGGTCTTCTAGCCATTTTTTTGAGTCTTCTGAATACAGGGAATTGCATAATATATTGTATACTCACTTTACATAATTCAAATTATTTTTTTTATATATTTATACTCTGTACGGATCAGAGACATATGGACTCTAAGAAAAGCCTACAAGAACTATCCAGTCTAGAGAGTTTTGAAATGTGGTGCTGGAGGCGAATGGAGAAAATAAAGTCGACTCACTAGTTAACAAATGAAGAATTCTTAAAAAGAGTGAACGAAAAGACTCTATTGAGCATGATCCTGAAAAGAAAAGGGAACTGGATCGGACCTGTTCTGCAAAAAAGAGTGCCTTCTACACGACGTCGCCGAAGGTAAAACAGAAGGACTGAAAAGAGTGGGAAGATGAAGAATGCATATGATTGACGTTCGCGAGTAGAGAAAATAAAAGAAATTAAAATCGGAATTGCAGGACCAGGAAACATGGAAGCACATGTTTGGAAAGAAATACACATGAAAAATGAGTAAAAAAGTGTGAAATTTTGCATATAAAACGCTTGAAAAATTATTCGATGGTTTCTTATTTTATTTTCGGCATTGACATGGCGAATTAACATAATTTATTAATTGCTATTTGTGGTAATGTAAATGATAGATGAAGAAGGGTAAGGAAGTAATGGATTTGTAGTGGCTCTCACACTATGGACCTGCCTTCGGGCAGACTACCATTTATTGTTATCATTTCTGTGAAATATAGTTAAAAATATGTCTGATCAATGGACACATCCATTAATAAGTAATAATTTCAATAAGCAATGATGATAAATGCAGTTTCTTCTCATATTGCTAGGAGTTAGAGCTCTGCACTTCCAACCTAAAAGTTCAGGTTTCCTATTTTTTTTGCACAGCCTGATGTCAAACAGTAAAAAAGGGGGAAAAGATGTATGCGTGTTTGGATACAATTTTTTGTCCACGATTTCGGGCGCA
Organism: Ctenocephalides felis; assembly: GCF_003426905.1. Lineage (NCBI taxonomy): Eukaryota > Metazoa > Arthropoda > Insecta > Siphonaptera > Pulicidae > Ctenocephalides > Ctenocephalides felis. Next base: position 62,655,892 of record NW_020537324.1, read on the forward strand.
TGAATCGACCGACTTGAATGATTCTAAAAAATTCCCTTCTTATTTATTGAAAGATGTGCTGATTAGTTTTAGCAAAGATATTTGCAGCCGTTTTAAACATACGATTCAAAAAGTGCAAAAAATGGGACGCTACGTTCTCTCAATAACTCAGTTATTAAGAGAACGTAGCGTCCGATTTGAATGATTCACTTGTATTGACAGAATGAAGAATTGATTAAATTTTTAGGGCAGCAGATTCAGCGACTTTGGAGATACAGACAAAACAACTTACCAAGGAACTTTAGAGATACAAAAAATTGCTAGTTGTTGGTCAAAAATTATCATTATAGATAAGCACATTAAATTATCAGATATTTTATAGAGATTTTTTTTTTATTTTTATGGGTTCCGTTTCATGATTTCAAGCAAACAAGTTTAAACTAATGTCTTCGACATTTGGATTTCATTATTTTCGAAAAATTTCAAAATTTTCAGAAAAATTCAAACGATTTCAATATTTAACATTTTTTTAAAAAAGTTAATGATTTTATATGTTGTTGTATATGTGAATGATATCTTTGAGCCAAAAATCATGTTTACAATAACGCTTGACTATTTTTTTTTTTTCAAATCAAATCAATCATTCATTATCGTCTAGTGGGCAATTATCCCATCTTAACAAATGGGTATTTTAAATTGTGCAGACAATTATTTGGCAACGTTTATGACTATTAATCCGTTTATAGATTATTCAGAAACTAGATTAATGATGATGGAACACAACAAGTGAATCAAATATGTCAGCCAAGTGTGATCTAATGCACAATTGCAAATAAATTATGCACTGAAAATTGCTGACGTTAATTAGCCAACACGCGGTTGCATTTTGATTAATTTATGGCTATTTTCAAACATCGGATTTAAATTTACTGCGCTGTAGGAATCAAATGTATTCTTTTATTGTTTCTTATGATAATAATTATTAAATTAAAATATGTGAGTTATTGCATATTATCCTATCAAGCTTTCAATCCTTATTCTAAAATAGCTAAAAAAATATTGAAACAAAATGGCAAAATATCATTTTGGTATATAAAACATATCGACATTGTAAACGAGTATTGTGGAAGTTCCAATACAAGTTGCAATTGCAGCTTTGGGGTTTTGTAGTCTTGAATTAAACCTCAAAACGCAAATAAGTTTCATGATTGATCAATTTCGAAATTAGTGTCCTTGCAAATCTGTAAATCTTCATAAAAATCTCTTCAATCAAGTTATGAATTTGCTTTTGAATAGCAATTGGGACTTACTAGGAGCTGTTGTGCTTATACTCCTTAACTTATATTATTATAACTTATACTATTCAGATGATAAACATACGAAAATATTTGATATATTTATTTTATTTCATTACTTCTGGTACATTTTACATTTTTGGTTCTTGATAAAGATCGGCCGGGCCGTTTTCTTGTAATAGAGAGTTAAAAAAAATTTTTCGACGATTTTTATGATTTTTTTTTTTGACGGTAGATACCATAGTCTGATAGACCATACTAAACTATTACGGCCTTGCGACAAGTTGTTTACTTTTAAAAATGCGTCAAAATTTGCAAAAATTAGTATCGTTTTTTTGGCGTTTGTCAAAATTAGAACTTTTATCGACGTTTGCTCAAAAACGCCAGAACCGATTTCAGAAATTTAAAAGCCATTTGATGTATCTCGATGAGAATTATCGTTCATCGGTTTTGTGAGATAATCTGCCAAACCGTTTCTTTGTAATTTGGAAAAAAGTGTTAAACTTTTCGTCCACATTTAAGCTCATACTACCGAAAAATATTAGTTCGGAATGATACTGATTAGTTTTAGGTGAAAATCTACCTAGCCGTTTTCTTTTAATTAACTATTTAAAAAAAATTAGCCGAATTTTATGGAACTTTTTGGCGATATATATATATATCATAGTCTTATAGAACTTACTGAAATATCATACGGCCTTAAGTCAAGTGCTTTAATTTTAAAAATTCATCAAAGTTTGAGAAATACAGTAGTTTTTTTAACGTTTGTTAAAATTAAAACTAGGCGATTCACTTGGTATAACGATAGAGTACTTGGTCTTAATGAACATACTGCCATTAAAATCCTACGAAAACTGGTTCAATCATAAAAATGATTGATTTTTGAAAATTTTCTTGTGGAAAATACTCCGAGTAACGAACACGTTAGTTCGTTCGTTTTCAACTATGTGTACTAAATCTACTCGGAATACTTATAATCACTCACAAATTAATTTATTTTTTATTGATTAAGTCGATTATTTACAGATATCGGGAAGTTCATGTAACTTGCCTCAAGGCAAAATACCAATACCAACTAGTTATTTATTCAAACAATATCCACAAAGATTTATTTAAACCACTCAAGATCATAATTCTATTCTAGATCAAATTATCTCTTTCGAGCAATTAGTGTACATCAAAAAGTTTTTGCTCTCAAAATATAAAATGCCATTTACATCATGCTCATTTCTTTGATACGCCTACTCCAATTTAAAACAAATCGTACAATTCTTTCTAATAAATAGTAATTGTACATTTCATTCGCTATCTTGTATACAAAAAACCTTTTAAGTTTGAAGTTCAATGTAGAACAATTCTCGTTTGAGACGAAATTGCTTAATTTCGTCATAGATTAATTTCTCCGAGCCCATTAAAAACATTCTCTCTCCTGCTGCTAACTTGCTATTTATTTATTATAGCATGTATGAGAAAATAAGCCATTGTTATAAAGGTCATAATTGAGAAGTCGGACGTCGGCTTACATCGGACTTACAATCAAATGAACTGGGAAGATTTTTACTTGCTATTCATAGAGTCACTGCGGATAGTAATTAATATGATGTGGTTTTTTCTTTTTGCTGGACCGCGGATTGTATATTAGCTTTCGTTTTCGTTTTAGACGGAGCGCTGATGGCAATTTTGTTGACTCTGTGGAATTTTTAATATTTTTTATACACTATACTTTACAACTGTCTTTATCTAACAAATCTGAAGAAATTATAATGAACAAATGACAATAAGGAGAAGTTACGAAATATATCTAATAAATTAACTAATAATCTTATTTTATTGGATGCAATGTCAGCAAATGCTTGAGTAGAGTTGATAAGTCATAACTGGATTGGACAGCTTCTGGGTTGCCATCCATTTAATAATCCATATATAATAAAGTCAAAACAATTACTGAATGTTCTATGTGTGACAGATTATAATTAAAAATATATATAAAAAAATACTGGATGCATATTATTACAAAGAGCACTGTGAAATGTTTAGAAGTGATATTTAATATATAACATAGCAATAATAAATACATCTACAAGCAGATAATTCATACCCATTAGTCTATGAACTAAGTTAGTTTTAAAAACAATGCTTCGATGTTAATATTCAAGAAAATATATATGTATTACGTTATTCAAATCTGTATATTCACCACCAATACTACAAAGAATTAAAATTTGAATTAACTTCAGAATTGACAATTTGATTTAAGAACTATTTTAATAATACAGTGTATTTAACATTGATTGTGAATATAATTATGTCCACATACGTTATATACTTTGAAGTAAAAATTCTAAATACTATAGGATCCTAAAAATGCATTTGTCTTATGAAGCTGCCATTATTTACTTCAGCTTTAATAAAATAATTTAAAGTTGAACTTGAAATATTTATTTAAATTTTAAGTTATTTTAATTTTAAGAAAATATTAATCTATATTAAAAGCAATAATATTCTCGAAGAAAAGTTTACTTTGGTAGATTTTTAAAATAATTTATTTTTATTTTCTGTCTCTTTTGTTCTGAATTTTTTAAAAGTAGATTCTTCCTTATGTCAAAAATTATATAGTCTTTGTCTCAAAAGTTAATATAATTATAATTTTTAGCGAATATGCCATTTGATTTTTATTAAGAGTTTAAAAAAAAGGATTTTAATATTTCAATATCTCAAAACGTAGAAAATATTTATAAGTGAAAAATTTTAAAAAAGGGAAATCGAATTAAATGGTACCCCCAAATACGATTTTTTCGAAATACGAAGCGCCAAAGGTACGATTTGTTGCTTCGACATACGAGCAAAATTCGAGATGTTCGAGCGAGAATGAGTTTTTTTAGAAAAATGTTAATAGCAAAATATAAATATGGAAATTTTTACAGTTGTAACAATGATTATCCTACCATAGGAGGTTAATTGTGGAGTAACGATTTACCCACAGTGTTTGCAATACTTTTATTATTATTTTGATATAATATGGTTTTGCTAATAAGGCGAATTTAATTCAAAATCAATATTTTAACTCATTAATTCATTAATTCATTGATGATTTTATTAGACATAGATATTTTTGATACACTTTTTTGTTTTTGTATAAAAAGTCATAGCAACCTTAATTTAAATTGGAGCTAATTTGCTTCAAGAGTTTGAAATTTGAACTGCTTTTTCAATATGTATATGATTGTACTGTTATAAATGTAGAATTTGCGTTTTGCTCTTTTGTGATTTAAACTTTGTTCAAAATGTTTTTTTATAAACATTGGCCAAAAAAAGGACCATGTCTCTTGAATTAAAGCATGAAATTCTTTAAAATATGAGGTTGGAGAGGTTGTACGAGCATAACACATCATAATTATTATGTATTGTTTTTTTTTAAATATAAGGAGTTGATATGAAATATATAACTCGAGCTCTAAAAGATTGTGGATAAAAATTACGCCGTAGGAGTTGTTTAACAAAACATGTTTAACTCATTTCCGCAGTTACTAAAAGGACAAGGAAAAACAACAAATAAATTAATATATAGTAGTACAAACAAAAACCATAGTGCTGGAACTAATTAATTGCATTTCAATGTATTTTTATGGAAAAATTGCACCGAGATACGAGCGGTTCCACATACAAGCGTGAAACTCATAAGCTTTTGAGAATATATGCATATCTGTGTGTATATTAGTAATGAAAATAAATTCTAAAATATTCATAAACTAATCCAAAAATTGACATATCTCAATTTGATTTGTAAAACTAAAAGTTCTTTGCGTTTCTTTCCATCAGTTCTCCGTCTATCCCTTTTCCAAGTGCCGGCAAAGTGTGCCGATATCTCCGCCAGAGCAGTGCGAGCGCCGTGCGCGGTTTCCGAACGACCCACATTTTTTTAACGCGACGCTCCAATCTGCGGCGGGGGGCCCGCGAATTATTTTTTTGCCGCCCGCCACGATGTGCGATTCTAGCAATGGTAAAAGCACTCGTTTCCTCTTCTTTGCAGAATCATCTATCGCTTTCGGTGTTATTATTGTTTTTTTCTCGAATTCTTTTCAATTTCTCTTTAATCAAACCTCGCCTTATTAGATGTCGTTAGTCTAGAAACGAATGAAGTAATTTGTTATAAAAAGTTTATTTTCTACGCTCATGCACGTTTTGATCTGATTCACGAAACAAGTAAAAGTTTACCAAAATAGCAGATTCATGTTATTCACAGATGAAAAAGGAAATAAATCGAAATTTCTTACATGTGTATATATTATTTTTCTATGTAAACATTAACATCAGAAAAGCTTTGAAATTATTATGATGTTGAAATACATGTTTCTGTGGATGCAATTTTATGTCCACGATTTCGAGAGCATGGATCACCTCATTTGAATGATTAAAAAAAAACTATTTTTGCTGAAGAGGGTATGTGCTGATTAGTTTCTAGTAAAGACGAGTCTAGATGTTTCGGAGATACAAAGCAAAGAGTACAAAAAATGAAGTTTTTAAAAGAAAGGAGCATCCTATTAGAATGATTCAAACAGCATTTTATTTGTATAAACGGAGTGAAAAATTGATCATATTTTTGCGAGGGCAGGTCCAACTGCTTGGGAATGACAGCAAAAATAGTTTTAAAACATTATAAAATATTTGGCGGTCTGAAATGATCATGATAAATATTATTGATTCATATATAATAATAATAACCAGAAGACAGGTAGACAGGTGGACAAGTGAACTGGCAACGTGATGTACACGCAGAAGTGTAAAAGGATAGATAGGTAGAAAGATAGCCAAGTAGAAAGGTAGAAAAATATAAAGAAGAGAAGGGTAGACACACTGGTAAATAGATAGACAAGTAGACATATATACAGGTGGACAGGTAGGCAGGTACAAAAGTGGACAAGTTGAAACTTAGACTAGTTGAAACTTAGACTAGTTGAAACTTAGACCAGATGAAACTTAGACCAGTTGAAACTTAGACCAGTTGAATCTTAGACCAGTTGAATCTTAGACCAGTTGAAACTTAAACCAGTTGAAACTTAGAGAAATTGAAACTTGGACAAGTTGATACTTACAAGACTTTTTAGACTAGTTGAGACGTAGAGAAATTGAAACTCAGACCAGTTGAAACTTAGACGAGATGAAACTTAGACGAGTTGAAACTTAGACTTAGGCGAGGTTTCAACTTAGACGAGTTTAAACTTAGACGAGTTGAATCTTGGACAAGTAGTCCTCTTGGCAAGTAGTCCCCTTGGCAAGTAGTTTCCCTGGCAAGTAGTCCCCTTGGCAAGTAGTCTCTTTGGCAAGTAGTCTCTTTGGCAAGTAGTCTCTTTGGCAAGAAGTCTCTTTGGCAAGAAGTCTCTTAGCCAAGTAGTCTCTTTGGCAAGAAGTCTCTTAGCCAAGTAGTCTCTTAGACAATTAGACTCTTCCACATGTAATCTCTTAAACAAGTAGAAAATTGGACAGGTAAACAAGTAGATCATTAGACAAGTAGATCATATATGAATTAAATATTTATAGATTAAATTGATTGTTTACGCACGTCGGGAAGTTCAGGCAACTTGGCAAAATGTCACTTGTCAAAATTTGAAACGAAAAATTGAGGCATATAAAAATTGTAGCTGATTTTCGAGAAAAACTCTTTATGCGAATATATAAAAGTCAACTTTTATATTCTGTAATTAAAATTTGTATCTAATTAAAAAATATTTTTCTATTCACTTTCACTTTTTCTCTAGATTATTCTCAAGATTTAATTGAAAATCATAAAAATAATAAAAGGCGGAGATGTTAAAACTATAATCAACTGTATTGTACCTTTACATTGAAGTATTCAATATAAAAGTCAAGAAAGGTAAAGGTTACACTGTCATGTAACTCTTTTATCAAACCTTCATTCAAGAATCTTTTAATGTTTAAATTAATTATCTTCGCACTTTTCTTTTTTGTCTGAACAATCTCCATAGTATTTTTCGACAATGAAAATATTTATGGCACACTAACTCAAATGAGTCGCTGTAAACACGATTTCTTATTGTTTTAATAACATGTGAAAATAATTTAATATCAAAGGAAGCTGTCATTTTAGCACAATGCTTGATTAAATGTGGGAACAATATATCACGAAGTTGGAGAAAAACAATCTTGGTTCCGGCCTCTTAATTTGCATACCTTCTTGTGAAAACAGATTGAAGATAAACAGTAAAGACACTTGTGTTTATAAACAGAATATTATCTACTTGGTAGGGGAGACTGGGGTACGGTAATGACAGTCGTCATAATAGCCATGTACTGATTTTGAAATAGGGTCCAAAGGAAGAAAGATGAAGTATGTTTATTCGAACAAGTTTTCATTATTGCTTTCAGTCAGCGCCCTACATTGACATGAGTCAAAAGTCAAACAAATGAAAAAAAGTCAAAATAAATCTACAAGATTCGTTCACATCAAAGGTGTGTTACTGAACCCTTACTGACCCCTATCATATGTTGTAATGATTATAATATATATATATATATATATATATATATAAATTTTTAATTTACATTTCTTTGGTTATTATATACACAATAAAACGCTTTAAATAACCATCATTCTTCTTTAAAATCCCATTAGTCAAAATGACACCAAGGTGAAATATATTTTAGTTGCAAGTCAAAAATGGTAAAGATTCCCAAGGATATAATATATACATGTATATTATACATGTTATATCTTGTATATAATATATACGTGCAATAAAGCAATTAGTAATCAATTTATCATTATATAATAAATTTATTTTATATATGAATGTTACGGTTAATGAAATCGATTCTAACTGAATCATAACAATTGAATAATTTTTTTTTAAAATTGAAGTTGTCTGTAGACATTGATAGTATTTTTAATAAATATACAAAACTTTGAAAATAAGTATTACTTTGTTTAAATTTTGGATCCTAATATTATACATATTGAGTTCTACCATTGCACAATTTCTATGTTCCGTTCTCTCAAAAACTCGATTTCTAGTTTCTGCACTCTTTGCTCCGCATCTCCGTATCTCCGTAACAGCTGGATCTGCCTTTGCCAAAAACTAATCAGCACATCTACTTATCAATAGGAATTGAATGTTTTTTGAACCATCCAAATCGGTTGATACGTGCGCCCGAAAACATGGACGAAAAAATGCGGATATACAAAACACACACACACACACAACCATATTTTCTGAGGTATGCCAAAATATTCAGAAACCGTCTGAAACGTAAAGATATGCCAAAATTTTCATTTTAGATTTTTGGCCCATTACTATAACTTACCCTACGGAAAGTTAATAATATCTTGACCAAATCGATTTCCAAATATTAAATTTTATCTAAATAATTAAAATTAGTCTAAATGGTACCTATAAAATAAATAACCTACGCAATTTACCGGAACAACAAAAAACAATTTATATTATATCCGAGTATATTAAATTTATAATCTTAACCCAAGTTCTAAGAACATTTTATTCATTTATAATTGAAATTAAGGTACTTTTAAAATTGTGACGATAACATTTTGAATCTCAGACACTGCTCATTTCTTTAAACTTTGATAAAATTGTTATAAATGAATTTTTTTTCGTATTTCTATAATATTTTAGAATTTTTCAAAAAAAAAACATAAATTCTATCATACAAAGAATAAAAAAAAATTAATTGCGATGAAACAGCCTATCTCTCTTAAACAGAACTCTAATCAAACTCCAACGTATGATATCTTTCGAACAGTTTTTGTTTTTCCAAAATTGGATCAGGCCAAACTTTTTTACCGAAACTTTAATTATTTTGTTAATATTTATAGAGACAAAAAATGTTTGCCTTATCTATTAACTAAAAAAGCATTGGCTGGATCTTTAAAAATCATTTGCATTGTAGAAACCTCAATCAGAATGTCAGAAACCAGTACAATTGTCAAATATATAATTCCAGACTGATGTTAACCTCATGTAAAGGTATAATAATAATATAGCTGCTACTATTCGCAAGCACCTTAGATCTTAACAGCTAATTTTCTTATATTTTTATATAATTGCAAATTGTCTGAAAGGTAGTCTGTAATATTGTTGGCTAATAAATAAGATGATATTTCTAAGAGCTACCCAGTGGTAGTCATTTTAAGATTGAAAAATTATTGGAGAGAAGATACAGAAAAAATAATTATAAATCTAAATTACATATTGACTATGCTAAATTTAACGGGTTTATTAATTAATAATCATTTATTAAGGCTTATGGTCTAAATTTCTTCTTCTTTTAAGTCTTCTGTGAAAAGCAAATCTTTTGCAAGTTGATTCGTATGGTTTTACAATCTTGCACTGTACTTGGATGCATGTTTTTCGATTTCTTTTGTTATTGTTCATATATTAATTTTTCTGTTGTATCTGGGGTCTTGGTAGATTAGCCAATTTGAGACATACTTAGGTGCCCATAATATTTTTTTAAAAAAAATATTTTGTTGCATTATGATTATATTGGTTTGACTTGTGCTATCCTAAATAATTGGTTCGCCCGTAGGTAAGGGGTTAAGACGGGACTTGTTTCAGAGGTCTCGGGTTCGATACCCTTCGAGCAGCCCGTTGTCAGGCAGCAGTGACAACGATTTTCACTTGGAAATATAGATAGCAATATGTTTCCAAGTAAAAATAGCCTTCACCCGGCATTGCTGCACCATACTCGCCCTATTACAGAAATTGTAATAATAATATATCATACAGAGATGTGACAACTCATTGGGTTGCAGACTAGTATAAAGTCAAAATCAGCACAACAGCTTATTAAAAGATTATGATTTCTGTTCAAAAATAATAATAAAAAAAATATCCTAAATAATAATGCTGTATGTCAATATTGGTTTTGAGACTACACCAGCCAAAAATCGTCTATCAACACTATCTAGTTTTCCCTCTCTGGAAGTAGACGTTATAAACAAAGATTTTTTTTAAATCATGGATGTTTGGGATTATATTGTGCTTCTTTGCTTGAGATTTTGGACGTCCCTGACAAATAAGAATAATTAATTTTGAAGAAACCGCGGAAGATGCTCCTCGTTTGATTGGTTTATGGATTTACTACGTCGCCGTCCATCAGCTTTCTTCTCGGCAGACAAGGCGACGCGTCTCGCTGTCTGGCAGGTTTTATAATTTTCTCAGAACATGATTTCTATAATTAAATATGAGAGACATCATGAACACTCTGACCAGATGATAGATGATGCTAATTAACTTTTCCTCGAGATAACAATATAACATTAAGTGTGTGTATTTATTTTTTTGTGGATAATTTAGCAATGGTGTATATCGTGTATGTTTTGACTCATATTTCTAAAAAGGTTATTCACTACTTTCGCGCACATTTTGACCTCTGTTTGCTAGTATTTTGCAATTATTCATATGTTTTCTGTTGTATGATTAACTGCTTGTCAATGTTTTTTGGTAAAATATTAAGATTGAAGAGATAATTATATAGTTTGTGTTATTTTAGCGATTTGGAGCTTAATTAAGTTTGTTTTTTCAAAACGTTTTTGTAGTCTTTTGAAATCTGAAATTAATCTTTTTATAACGTAAACATTTCAAATTCAAAAGTAATATAAAAACATTTAGGTATGAGCATTGATTGCATTATTTACAAATAAAATCTTTTAATAAAATTAATATTACAATAGCTTACATGTTAACTACAGCATATATTAATTATACTTAACTTAAAAACATTTATATATTTGTTGAATGGCACAAAATTCAAATCTTGCTTTAAAAAATTTCATCATTGTGATTCCATAAATTTTAAAAATATGTTAAGCTCAATTCGTAGCACAAAATCAATTTTTTCTGGGTTTCTTTCCATTTCGAAAAAATAAAATTGACAATTTACATAAATATTTTCAATACAATGTTTTGTATTTTAATGTGCCTTTATGCTGACTGCAACGAAAATCAGATAATTATAGTAAATTAACATTTATCGGTTTTGTTTTTGAAAAATCGCTTACATACTTCTAGACATTTACTTTATTAATATTTAGGAGATTCGACTTTTGAGTAATATACAACCTTTCATCAGTGGTGTTGTGCTAATATTTTTTTTGCCGGAACGCTAAAATTTAAAATCGGGTTCATAAACTGGTTCAAAAAATTTGATATATTTCGATAAGAACTCATAAATCTAATATATTGACTTCTTATATAATTAACTCTATTATATACAGCATAATACAAGAATATAATTTATAATCTTCAATAATATTAATTATATTTATTCTGGTATTATTTGTATTCATTAATACCTACAGGTAATTATTATGATAGAAAAGTACTCAAGATTTTTTACAATACTTTATAAGACTTAACCTATTAATATGATAGATAACTTATTACCTATCATACTATACTATATTATTGTATATCATAGATAGATATCTATTATATATCATACCGTGTGAGATACCTATACCGTCATTAACTTATTATATACCTACATATACCTTTTACTTCTTATAAATACTTCTTATAAATACTACATATAATACTACTGTCCCTATGTATTATCTCTATCTATCTATTGCCTATACCGGGAATTGAACCCGGGACCTCCGCGTGGAAGTCGCGCACCTTAACCACTACCCTATCGGGTATCCCCATTAATAATATAATATGGGACACACTGTTGTTTCCCGCGGGTCATTTTCTAATTAATTAGGTAATTAATACTAAGGTGGCGCGACGACACGCGAAAAAAGACGGTTGATTGTAGCGTACGGTGGTGTAGTGGTTAAGGTCGTCGCGTGCCACGCGGCGGACCCGGGTTCGAATCTCGGTAGGGTTAATGTAGAGTGTAAGGCAAATTATAGGTAATAGAATATATAGTAGATATAGGTTAGGTGTATTCGGTATACAATGTAGGGATTTGAGAGTATATGATGAAATATAGCGTATGGCATAGATGTAAGGCGTGTAGTATAGAATGCAACGTATAGTCATACGTAAGGCTATAAAAATACACGAATACGAACCTATGATTTAGGTGTTAACGTATAAGAAATGCGAATAAGATTATAAGATTTAATTTATAAATGTTATTTTTTCTATAAGAATTTTTATCTTATTTTATTTGCCGTTATCACTTCATAGAAAATTAATTACTTCACTTTTAAACGATTGTGTGCACTGTGCGACAATAGACCTAAAACTATAAATTTTATTAAATGTTTGAGTAACTTGTGCGAGCTGAATTTCTCAAGATGTTCTTAGTCTCGCAACTTACTGAATTCTAAAAATTCTAAATTTAAAAATATAATATAAAAATTATTATACCGCTGTCTGGAAGGGACGGCAATTTATAAATATACAGACTAATACATACAGAAGTTGAAATTTTTCTATAATCCGTAATATTGAGAAAGTTTGCATTAGACCTAAAAAGGGATGCGTATTTACCTAAGCTATGGAAATATATATGGAAAAATTATATGATTTGCACATGCATCCTGTGCTCACTTAAACTAAACAATGATCATAATATATTTAACGAATTTTTAACAGTATTTACAAATTACATTCAAATCACCCAAAACAAGTAGGTTAAAGTCGTGTAATTTTTTAATTTGCCTCCCCTCTTTAAATTTAAAAATGGATTTTTCTGTGGGGGATGCGCCCACCTTGGGAATTACTAGTCTAGGAGTACAATTTTTCAATCTACCACCAGGTTAAAATAATTGAGTGATCATCAATTCCACAGCACCTTCATCGGATTTTTAAAAGATCAAAGTTTCTATGAATGTGCATACAAATCTCAAATTGTAGGCCGAAATTGAGACAATAAATCTATTGAAATATCAGGGTAACTCTTTTGCTATAAATTATCAACTAATTTACCAATAAATAAATATCAATAAAAATATGATTAAAAAAATTACCAATAAATGTTGGATTGTAAAAATTTACAAGCAATCAAACGGCTTATATTTTTGCTTTAGATGGCAAAAAATTCATCCAATTATTAAAATATTACATTTTTTTGCAGTTCTTATACTTTTGTATTTATCGAATTGCTTTTTTTCGCTACAATCAATTTCCATCATATGAATGTCTTAAATTATTTATTTTATTCGACTAACGCCCGCTATGTCCGAATCAAGTCCAACTTATATCCGAAATATGAGGGCGTCAGACACTTTTCGGTCTTAAAGTAACATATGTGAAATTTGAAATACACTTATGTATTGTAATTAATATTTCAGTTCATACACCTCAATTTGTAACTAAATTAAAAACGACTGTGATAAAACGCTTTCATTCATTTTCAAAATAATGGAACAATTGGTACATTATTCAAACATATCTTAATTTACAACTTTTTCATTAGATGTAGAGCGACATAACATTACTAAATTTTTTTATAGAAAAAAGAAATCAGAAGAATAAACGCAAGTTAGTATTTAGTTAGAAATAAGAGGAGTTAGTGGAATACCTGCATTCATATTTTTACAGGAATTATAATTTAGTATCGCATAATCTGATAAAAGCATTGTTGTTTAGTTTACGAGACTTTTAAAAAAACGTTATTTAATTGTTTTATAAGATGTATTTTTAATTTTAAGTTAGATTCAACAGTTTTTATTGTATAACCTTTAAAAAAGCTTACACGTGGGCGGAGTAAAAAAGACCAAGATGTAAACAATAAAAATTAGTAAATAAGGATACAAATTCGGTTCACAAGAGAAGTCACATAAATGGTTGTTTCAACTATTTCTGACGAAATACCAGATCAAGGTTATATACAGTGGTATTTTTGCAAAAACTGCACCCATGAAATTTATATTCTGCATTATTTGAATAATGTAGCTATTATTTCATAAATTTAAAATTAATAGTAAGACATTGGATCTGTTTGCCCCCTGGCCGTCGCATTTGATCCCGTTTATGGAGTAAAAAAGACCAGGTGTCAAATTTTTGAAATATAAAACAAACATTTCTACAATACTAAGATAGGTGGCAGTTTTACTGAACATGATCAGATAGTGTTTGTTTGATGTGTGTTATTTGGTGCAGTTTTCACATTATAATTGCTCAAAGTAAAATTAGACCTTTGTATCTCTTCCAAAAAAATAGAAAAAACACATTTCTACAATGCTGAATTAGCTGGCAGTTCTACTGAACACTTTCAGATAATTGTTTGTTTTATATGTGTTATTTGATGTGATATAGCTTTTTTAGTTTTCACAATATAATTGTTCAAAGTTAAATTAAACCTTTGCAACCCGCCCTACCTTATATGTTCTACTGTTTTCAACGGATTTTTTGAATGTTAATTTAAAAATTACTCATAAATGATTCAACCTAAATTATAAATTCAATGAAGATACATTTATAGGGAAAAATGCTATATAAAAATGTACTGGTGCTTCAGATAAATGAAACTATTTTCTCAATTTAACTGATATTTAAACATTTTACAAGTAGTTCTACACCCTGCTACTAGCGCCTCTAGTGACGCAATTCGCAATTATTTCAATGAACCCGAAATATCCTTCAAGAGAACTATTTTCTTATTTAAGTATTATCTATACTACCATTAAAAATCTGGTTGCAAGAAAACTTTGAACTAGTGATATCACATCTGAACATCTTTATCCATATAATATGATCAATCGGATTATTATAGAAGACGATCAAATCGCATGGTCAACGTTGGCAGCAGGGTGGCTTTAATAATAACACCGATTATTCTTCTCGGTCTCTCGAGTTCCACTCGTAATGACCCAACATACGTCACAGGTGCCGGATGTGCCGTCGGTCTGTTATTACACGTCATGAGTCAAAGACGACTCTGTTTGCGAGTCAAAGCAAGCAATTAAAGACCATGTAGGGGAGGTCGGGGGGAAAAGGGATGACATTTATATTACAGTATTTAACTTAACTAAAGAAAATTTTATGTTTCCGCCAGAAATTCCGATTTGCTTATTTTATGTTTTGTAGAAATTTCAAGTCATTCTGAATCGTTTGGGATCAAAATCGCAAAAAGGTGTTTGTGTGGACCGATTTTTGACTATAGGAAACACAATTATTTCTACGGTTTATCAACTTCCCATAGGTATACATGTAGACAAGTAGTTATAGTATCGCAAAAAAATCGAAAATAAAAACTGGCAGTAAAAATAAAAAATGATAAGCAAGTTGGCAGTTGTACAGGTAGATATATAGACAAGTAGGCAGATAAGCAGTCATCAGGCAGTAAAGTAGAAAAGGAGACAAACTAATGGTGCATGGATCTTGCCTTAAAGCAAGTAAAAAAAATATTTTAAATTGACTTTTTTGAAAAATTTGAATTATTTTTATAAATATTTTTTTATTTCTGAATTTTTCTCAAACGCAGTGTTCCGCAGTCTAACGCTTGAGCATAATAAATCTATAAATTTTATATTAATATCCATAAATGTACACAAAATTCATACTTATTATTAAAATCTTTATAAATTATTAACTTCCCGAAGGAGATGTTTATGTTTTTATCAAAAAATCCGATTCGCTAATTTTATGTTTCCTCGACGTTTCAAGCCATTCTGAGTCGAATGAGACCAAATTTGGAAAAAGTATGTGCGTGTGTATGTGTGTATGTGTGTATGTGAACAGATTTTTTGCCGTAAATGGACGTTTTCTCAAAAACGACTGGACCGATTACAAAAATTTAAAAGCCATCCGATGTATTTCGATGAGGACTATCGTTTGTCAGTGCGCTTCGATCAGCCAAGCCGTTTCTTTGTAAACCGCAGAAAAGTGAAAAAAATTAGTTCAAGATATTGATTGGAAATCGTGCTGATTAGTTTTTGGTAAAGATCGGCAGAGCCGTTTTCTTGTAATAAAGTGTTAAAAAAATTTTTTTTTGACGATTTTAATTATTATTTTTTTGACGGTTGATACCATAGTCTTCTAGATCATACTAAAATATTACGGCCCTACGACAACCCGTGTAACTTCAAAAATTCGTCAAAGTTTGTAAATATTGGTATCGTTTTTTTTTTTGGCATTTGTCAAAATTAGACCTTTCATCGATGTTTTCTCAAAAACGCCTGAACCGATTTCAGAAATTTAAAAGCCATTTGATGTATCTCGATGAGGACTATCGTTTGTCAGTTTCGTGCGACGATCTGCTATAAGCCGTTTCTTTGTAATTTCGAGAAAAGTGTTAAACTTTTCGTCCACATTTAAGCTCAAACTACCCAATCGATTTTAAAAATCATGAATTGTTCGAAAGATATTAGTTGGGAATGATACTGATTAGTTTTAGTATTTAAAAATCTACCGAGTCATTTTCTTGTAATTAACTGTTGAAAAAAAAATTAAGCCTATTTCTATGGAACTTATTTTGGCGATATATATCATTGTCTTATAGAACTTACTAAAATATTACGCCCTTACGGCAAGTAGTTTAATTTTAAAAATTCATCAACGAAAATGAGTAGTTTTTTGTGTAGGGATCATTTTTGAGCTCCCTTCCCAAAAACTTGATCAGTTTTTTATTTCGTCAATTCAAGTGAAATGTTTTCTGAATAATTCAAATCGGTCGCCCCGTTCCCTCAACAACTGAATTACCATTTTGGTAAACTAGTGAACAGATAGAATGACATACCGGTATATAGTTAAAAAAGTAGAAAATTTGGCAGATAGGCAAGTAAGCAGGTAGATGTGTGGTAAGGTATAGAAGTAGACAGGTAGACAAGTAGAGCATATCAAAAATAAAATTATAATTGATTAAGGACCTATTCTGCTGTAAAATCGATTAATGTTATGGCAAAGCTAAGTTACGTAGCGCTTCTCATACAAAATGATAATAAACACTGTCAAAGTTACTCTTCGAGGCTGTTAGAAGAAAAATCGAACCCTGAACTTCTGATTCAAGTCCAGTATTTCTACCCGCTTTTATCTACGAGCAATCCCCTAACCAACATTTTATATTATTCAGAGTTTGCAAAAAATAGCTTATTTATAAAATCAAATTCATCTTTTTAATTAGGTCATCCTGAAACATTTTGATGGTAACAACTTTGAAATTTGAAGGAAAGTTGCAAATTATAGTTATATCACATTTAGCCATGTTTTCCTCTAATACGATACTCAAAGATTGTGCTGCAGAGATTCTGTCAGATGTCATTATGTTATCAAACCATTGCCGTAGAATAATTCGTATTTATCGACGTAGTGTAGTAATGGTTTGTAATCATTGATCGGTCCCTTTAATCATGTATTATGGTGAGAAGGCGATAATTTTATTACTTATCGATAGATGCTTAATTACATTTCTGTAATTGAACCTGTAAGTCTGTAACTTAATTGCGTTTAATTAGTTATGGCACAAAATTATTGGAGTTATTTAAAAAAAACTCCACAGCAATAAATCGTTCATAATTATAAAGCATTCCATGCAAACGCAGAAAAAGCGTTTTCAAACACCTATCAAATTAATTCTGCTGTGTATACTGTCGCAAATTTTAACATAGTATCTTCGTCGAAATGGCAACCTAGGGGTCAAGAATTTCTTAATTTTTATATGTAAGTTTCATACATGAGATATGTGTATCTGATAGTGTAGCCAAGTGTGTTGCAGCAATGCCCACGAAACCATCTTGAGACCTATAACCTGAAGTGGAAATTTGATATCATACTGGCTGATGTTGGAATTAGTTTTGTGCCAGTCTACATTCTTAACAATTCTAGTGATTTATAATAAATTCAAAGGCATTGCATAATATTGTTCAAAGTGCTAAAACATACGTCAAATTCCTACAATTACCTTGGTGTTGCATGATTTACGTAAGAAAATCGATCATTCTCTAGTTAGTGAGATTAATCCATTCACGCTGTTGGTATTAAGATATTGGCATGATGACGTTGATACCATTCTAAATTGTAAATTATAAAGTGATTTATATATTGTAGTCATAGATGAAAATAATACATACCATCAATTACCAGTTATAATAGTTTATGTAGTATGTCACCTTCACTCCTCCACACAGTCAAAATAACTCCTTTATTAGATCCTCCAAATTAGATACCACAGTTATCCAGTCTTAACTGATGGCAACAATGTATTATATGTTTTAAAGATCTGGCACCTTAACCAGAGGTACAACTACTATCTTGATCAGATTTATGTCTCATATGAATATGTGATGTTGTGCCCTACTCAAAGTTAACAGAATATCGTTCGTGATCTTGTACTGGAGGCGACAGCTCTTATGACGCAGAGTGCTTAGATTGATCACATGGGACGAGTTTGCCAATATATAAAGTAATCTTCGTTTTTTCTGTACCTGTATATAGAAAAGAAATATGGATGATATTTGAATTTGAACTAAAATGAAAAATATGTCTTCTAATATGGTGCAGTTGGTTTTCGTC
>NW_020537324.1:62675609-62711781 GCF_003426905.1 Ctenocephalides felis
TGAAACGTAGACAAGTTGAAACTTAGACAAGCATTTTCTTTGAGCAAGTAGTCTCTTTAAGCAAGTAGTCTCTTTGAGCAAGTAGTCTCTTTGAGCAAGTAGTCTCTTTGAGCAAGTAGTCTCTTAGACAAGTAGACAATTGGACAGGTAAACATTAAACAATTTGACTGTTAGACAAGCAGATCATATATCATTTAAATATTTATTGATTAAATCAATTATTTACGCATATCGGAGTTAGGCAACTTGCCTTCAGGCAAAATACCACTTACACTTGGTCAAATTTGGAACGAAAGATTGAGGCAAATAAAAATTGTAGCTGATATTTGTGAAAAACTTGTGAATATATAAAAATCGTACTTCATCAAAAGTCAACATTTATATTTTGTAATTAAAGTTTGTATCTAATTAAAAAATATTTTTCTATTTACTTTCACTTTTTCTCTAGACTATTCTCAAGATTTAATTGAAAATCATAAAAATAATAAAAGGCGGAGATGTTAAAACTATAATTAACTGTATTGTACCTTTACATTGAAGTATTCAATATAAAAGTCAAGAAAGGTAAAGGTTACACTGTCATGTAACTCTTTTATCAAACCTTCATTCAAGAATCTTTTAATGTTTAAATTAATTATCTTCGCACTTTTCTTTTTTGTCTGAACAATCTTTATAGTATTTTTCGACAATGAAAATATTTATGGCATACTAACTCAAATGAGTCGCTGTAAACACGATTTCTTATTGTTTTAATAACATGTGAAAATAATTTAATATCAAAGGAAGCTGTCATTTTAGCACAATGCTTGATTAAATGTGGGAACAATATATCACGGAGTCGGAGAAAAACAATCTTGGTTCCGGCCTCTTAATTTGCATACCTTCTTGTGAAAACAGATTGAAGATAAACAGTAAAGACACACTTGTGTTTATAAACAGAATATTATCTACTTGGTAGGGGAGACTGGGGTACGGTAGTGATAGTCGTCATAATAGCCATGTACTGATTTTGAAATAGGGTCCAAAAGGAGAAAGATGAAGTATGTTTGTTGGAACAAGTTCCCGTTATTGCGTCCTACATTAACATCAGCTGGCAAAAAGAGTCAAAGAGCCAAAAGAGTTAGAGTTGAAAGTCATATAAATAGAAAAAATCTAAATAAATTGCTACAAAATTCATTCACATCGAAGGCATGTTACTTATAAGACTATCAAAAAGTTGTAATGATTATAAAAAATATTGTCTTGAATATGATAAATTTTTAAATTACATTTATTTAATTATTATTTACACAACAAAACGTTTTAAATAACCATCATTCCTCTTTAAAAATCCCATTAGTCAAAATTAATGACATCAAGGTGAAAAATATTTTAGTTGCAAGTCGAAAATGGTAAAGATTTTCAAAGATATAATAAATAATATATATACATGTCATATCTTGCATATAACATATACGTGCAATTTATCATTATATAATAAATTTATATTATGTATAAATTTTATGATTATTAAAATGACTTTAGCTGAATTGTAACAATTGATTAAATTCTTGTAGCAATTAAAGTTATTTGTTGACATATCTTATTAATTCAGATACAGTTGATAGTATTTTAACCAAAATACAAAACTTTTACAATATATATTACTTAATTTGAATATTGGATATTTAAATGCAAGATACATTATTAGTAAAAGCAATATTGATGTTTACGGAATATTAATAGATTTTATAAAGGAATGCAATATAAAACTTTAAAAGATTAAGAATCAAATCATTAAAGATACTTTAGTGCTATTGTTCAAAGGGCTTTTATGCATGACAGAATTAATACTATGTAATGTTGAGTTTTATATGTAATTAATGAAATGGTTCAAATGTTCCTTTGGGACGAAGCCATACATATTGAAATTGACTCATTCTTAATAAATTATTTAGTTCATAAAATATCGAAATAATATCTTGACCAAATCGATTTCGAAATATTTAATTTTATCTAAATAATTTTAATGGTATCTGTAAAATCAATGTTCTATGCAATTTACCGGAACAACTAAAAAAAATTATATTATATATTAGAGTATAATAAATTTATAATTAAAACATATTATAAATTTGTAATCAAAACTTTTAACTCAAATTCCAAAAACATTTTATAAATAATTATAATTGAGATAAAGCTACTTTTGTAATTGTGACGATAAAATTTAAGAACTCTGACACTGCTCATTTAACTCAACTTCGATTAAATTATTATAATTTTTTTTTGTATTTTTATGATATTTTAGAATGTTCGAAAAGACCATGAATTTTATTTCTATCATACAAATTTATCAAAAAAAATTCTCTATAATTAATTGCGATGAAACGACCTGTCTGATTTAGACCAGAACTCTAATGAAGCCAATGTATGATTTCTTTCATACGTTGGCTTGATTTTGTGTTTCCAAAATTGGTTCAGGCCAAACTTTTTGGCCAAAACTTAGATTATTATGATAATAGTTCTAGGACGAAAAATATTGCACTTATCTACTAACTAAAAAAGCATTGGCTGGATCGTTACAAATCATTTTTATTATAGAAATCTCACTATCAGTACAATTGTCAAATATATCATTCCAGACTGATGTTAACCTTATGTTAAGGTAATTTAAATATATAGCTGCTACTATTTGCAAACACCCTAAATCTTAACAGCTATTTTTTTTATTTTTTCATATAATTGCAAATTGCCTGGAAAGGCATTCCGTAATTTTGTTTGCTAATGTGTAAGATGATATTTCTAAGAGCTGCCCAATGGTAGTTATTTGTTAGGTTTGAAAAATAGATAAGAAAAGATATAGAAAAAAAAAATCTAAATTACATGTTGACTATGCTAAATCTAACAAATTTATTCATAGATCGCAAGTATAAAAATTTATGACCAATATATTTATATTTATATCAAACAATTATCCAATGCAAAAATATAAATATTTTTTTAATTACCACAGTGTCTGATGAAGGAAACCTCGCATTTTCTTTTATCTTTATTGAAATTTGAACAATTTCTTTCAATATTTCAACTGTGAAATAATTCATTAAATAGTAACACATTGTGTCAAATAAATATCTATATTATTTGTAATAACGTCATTGTAAGTGATTAATGTTCATTACTCTCAGATAAACCATTTTAATTTTAACAAATCTGGGTTTATTCTTTTAAGTATACTGGTCTAAATTTTTGTGAAAAGCAAGTCTTTTGCAAGTTGACTCGGATCGTTTGCCAATTAGGTCCTGTACTTGGATGCAAGTCATCTGATTTCTTTTGTTGCTCTATATATATTGGAGCTTTAGTGGATCAGCCCATTTCGGGCATACTTGGGTGCCTCTTATATATTTTAAGAATTTTATTCTGTTGCAATATGTTTATGTTGGTTTCGCTATCCAAAGAGAAGAACCGTATGTCAATATTGGTTTCAAAACTACAACAGCCAAAAACTAACTAGATCGTCTATCAGCACTATCTAGTTTACACTTTGAAAACTCTCCCTCTCTGAAAGTAGGCGTTATAAACCAATTTTTTTTAGAATCATGGATGTACGGAATTAAATTGTGCTTCTTTGCTTAAGATTTTGTACGTCCCTGACAAATAAGAATAATTAATTTTGAAGAAACCGCGGAAGATGCTCCTCGTTTGATTGGTTTATGGATTTACTACATCGCCGTCCATCAGCTTTCTTCTCGGCAGACAAGGCGACGCGTCTCGCTGTCTGGCAGGTTTTATAATTTTCTCAGAACATGATTTCTATAATTAAATATGAGAGACATCATGAACACTCTGGCCAGATGATAGATGATGCTAATTAACTTTTCCTCGAGATAACAATATAACATTAAGTGTGTGTATTTATTTTTTGGGATAATTTAGCAATGGTGTATATATCGTGTATGTTTTGACTCATATTTCTAAAAAGGTTATTCACTACTTTCGCGCACATTTTGACCTCTGTTTGCTAGTATTTTGCAATTATTCATATGTTTTCTGTTGTATGATTAACTGCTTGTCAATGTTTTTTGGTAAAATATTAAGATTGAAGAGATAATTATATAGTTTGTGTTATTTTAGCGATTTGGAGCCTAATTAAGTTTGTTTTTTCAAAACGTTTTTGTAGTCTTTTGAAATCTGAAATTAATCTTTTTATAACGTAAACATTTCAAATTCCAAAGGAATATAAAAACATTTAGGTATGAGCATTGATTGCATTATTTACAAATAAGATCTTTTAATAAAATTAATATTACAATAGCTTACATGTTAACTACAGCATATAATAATTATACTTAACTTAAAAACATTTATATATTTGTTGAATGGCACAAAATTCAAATCTTGCTTTAAAAAATTTCATCGTTGTGATTCCATAAATTTTAAAAATATGTTAAGCTCAATTCGTAGCACAAAATCAATTTTTTCTGGGTTTCTTTCCATTTCGAAAAAATAAAATTGACAATTTACATAAATATTTTCAATACAATGTTTTGTATTTTAATGTGCCTTTATGCTGACTGCAACGAAAATCAGATAATTATAGTAAATTAACATTTATCGGTTTTGTTTTTGAAAAATCGCTTACATACTTCTAGACATTTACTTTATTAATATTTAGGAGATTCGACTTTTGAGTAATATACAACCTTTCATCAGTGGTGTTGTGCTAATATTTTTTTTGCCGGAACGCTAAAATTTAAAATCGGGTTCATAAACTGGTTCAAAAAATTTGATATATTTCGATAAGAACTCATAAATCTAATATATTGACTTCTTATATAATTAACTCTATTATATACAGCTAGTTTATTCATTAAATTGTACAAGTATGAATAAAATTTATAATCTTCAATAATATTAATTATATTTATTCTGGTATTATTTGTATTCATTAATACCTACAGGTATTTATTATGATAGAAAACTACTCAAGATTTTTTACAATACTTTATAAGACTTAACCTAATATGATAGATAACCTATTACTTATCTTACTATACTATATTATTGTATATCATAGGTAGATATCTATTATCAATCATACCGTGAGATACCTATACCGTCATTAACTTATTATATACCTACATACTTTTTACTTCTTATAAATATTACTGTCTAATTTATATATTTACCTATATTATATAGGTTTACCTACGCCCTATGTATTATCTCTACCTATCTGTTGGCTATACTATATTATTGTATATCATAGGTAGATATCTATTATCTATCATACCGTGTGAGATACCTATACCGTCATTAACTTATTATATACCTACATATACCTTTTACTTCTTATAAATACTACTGTCTAACTTATACTACTACTGTCTAATTCACCTATATTTTACCTTACGCCCTATGTATTATCTCTACCTATCTATTGCCTATACCGGGAATTGAACCCGGGACCTCTGCGTGGAAGTCGCGCACCTTAACCACTACCCTATCGGATACCCCCACTAATAATATAATATGGGACGCACTGTTGTTTCCGCGGGTCATTTTCTAATCAATTAGGTAATTAATACTAAGGTGGCGCGACGACACGCGAAAAAAGACGGTTGATTGTAGCGTTACGGTGGTGTAGTGGATAAGGTCGTCGCGTGCCACGCGGCGGACCCGGGTTCGAATCTCGGTAGGGTTAATGTAAAGTGTAAGGCAAATTATAGGTAATAGAATATATAGTAGATATAGGTTAGGTGTATTCGGTATACAATGTAGGGATTTGAGAGTATATGATGAAATATAGCGTATGGTATAGATGTAAGGCGTGTAGTATAGAATGCAACGTATAGTCATACGTAAGGCTATAAAAATACACGAATACGAACCTATGATTTAGGTGTTAACGTATAAGAAATGCGAATAAGATTATAAGATTTAATTTATAAATGTTATTTTTTCTATAAGAATTTTTATCTTATTTTATTTGCCGTTATCACTTCATGTGAATATGATGTGTGCACTGTGCGACAATAGACCTAAAACTATAAATTTTATTAAATGTTTGAGTAACTTGTGCGAGCTGAATTTCTCAAGATGTTCTTAGTCTCGCAACTTACTGAATTCTAAAAATTCTAAATTTAAAAATATAATATAAAAATTATTATACCGCTGTCTGGAAGGGACGGCAATTTATGAATATACAGACTAATACATACAGAATTTGCAATTTTTCTATAATCCGTAATATTGAGAAAGTTTGCATTAGACCTAAAAAGGGATGCGTATTTACCTAAGCTATGGAAATATATATGGAAAAATTATATGATTTGCACATGCATCCTGTGCTCACTTAAACTAAACAATGATCATAATATATTTAACGAATTTTTAACAGTATTTACAAATTACATTCAAATCACCCAAAACAAGTAGGTTAAAGTCGTGTAATTTTTTAATTTGCCTCCCCCCTTTAAATTTAAAAATGGATTTTTCTGTGGGGGATGCGCCCACCTTGGGAATTACTAGTCTAGGAGTACAATTTTTCAATCTACCACCAGGTTAAAATAATTGAGTGATCATCAATTCCACAGCACCTTCATCGGATTTTTAAAAGATCAGTTTCTATGAATATGCATGTTTCTATGAAATCTCAAATTGTAGGCCGAAATTGAGACAATAAATCTATTGAAATATCAAAGGTAACTCTTTTGCTATAAATTGTCAACTAATTTACCAATAAATAAATATCAATAAAAATATGATTAAAAAAAATTACCAATAGATGTTGGATTGTAAAAATTTACAAGCAATCAAACGGCTTATATTTTTGCTTTAGATGGCAAAAAATTTATCCAATTATTAAAATATTACATTTTTTTGTAGTTCTTATACTTTTGTATTTATCGAATTGCTTTTTTTCGCTACAATCAATTTCCATCATATGAATGTCTTAAATTATTTATTTTATTCGACTAACGCCCGCTATGTCCGAATCAAGTCCAACTTATATCCGAAATATGAGGGCGTCAGACACTTTTCGGTCTTAAAGTAACATATGTGAAATTTGAAATACACTTATGTATTGTAATTAATATTTCAGTTCATACACCTCAATTTGTAACTAAATTAAAAACGACTGTGATAAAACGCTTTCATTCATTTTCAAAATAATGGAACAATTGGTACATTATTCAAACATATCTTAATTTACAACTTTTTCATTAGATGTAAAGCGACATAACATTACTAAATTTTTTTATAGAAAAAAGAAATCAAAAGAATAAACGCAAGTTAGTATTTAGTTAGAAATAAGAGGAGTTAGTGGAATACCTGCATTCATATTTTTACAGGAATTATAATTTAGTATCGCATAATCTGATAAAAGCATTGTTGTTTAGTTTACGAGACTTTTAAAAAAACGTTATTTAATTGTTTTATAAGATGTATTTTTAATTTTAAATTAGATTCAACAGTTTTTATTGTATAACCTTTAAAAAAGCTTACACGTGGGTGGAGTAAAAAAGACCAAGATGTAAACAATAAAAATTAGTAAATAAGGATACAAATTCGGTTCACAAGAGAAGTCACATAAATGGTTGTTTCAACTATTTCTGACAAAATACCAGATCAAGGTTATATACAGTGGTATTTTTGCAAAAACTGCACCCATGAAATTTATATTCTGCATTATTTGAATAATGTAGCTATTATTTCATAAAATTAAAATTAATAGTAAGACATTGGATCTGTTTGCCCCCTGGCCGTCGCATTTGATCCCGTTTATGGAGTAAAAAAGACCAGGTGTCAAATTTTTGAAATATAAAAACACATTTCTACAATACTAAGATAGGTGGCAGTTTTACTGAACATGATCAGATAGTTGTTTGTTTGATGTGTGTTATTTGGTGCAGTTTTCACATTATAATTGCTCAAAGTAAAATTAGACCTTTGTATCTCTTTCAAAAAATAGAAAAAAACACATTTCTACAATGCTGAATTAGCTGGCAGTTCTACTGAACACTTTCAGATAATTGTTTGTTTTATATGTGTTATTTGATGTGATATAGCTTTTTTAGTTTTCACAATATAATTGTTCAAAGTTAAATTAAACCTTTGCAACCCGCCCTACCTTATATGTTCTACTGTTTTCAACGGATTTTTTGAATGTTAATTTAAAAATTACTCATAAATGATTCAACCTAAATTATAAATTCAATGAAGATACATTTATAGGGAAAAATGCTATATAAAAATGTACTGGTGCTTCAGATAAATGAAACTATTTTCTCAATTTAACTGATATTTAAACATTTTACAAGTAGTTCTACACCCTGCTACTAGCGCCTCTAGTGACGCAATTCGCAATTATTTCGATGACCCCGAAATATCCTTCAAGAGAACTATTTTCTTATTTAAGTATTATCTATACTACCATTAAAAATCTGGTTGCAAGAAAACTTTGAACTAGTGATATCACATCTGAACATCTTTATCCATATAATATGATCAATCGGATTATTATAGAAGACGATCAAATCGCATGGTCAACGTTGGCAGCAGGGTGGCTTTAATAATAACACCGATCATTCTTCTCGGTCTCTCGAGTTCCACTCGTAATGACCCAACATACGTCACAGGTGCCGGATGTGCCGTCGGTCTGTTATTACACGTCATGAGTCAAAGACGACTCTGTTTGCGAGTCAAAGCAAGCAATTAAAGACCATTTAGGGGAGGTCGGGGGAGAGGAGATGAAACTCATATAGGACAATATTTGACTTTACTACAGAAGTTTAGGTTTCTACCAGAAAATTCCTTTCCTTGACATTTCAAGTCGTTCTGAATCGTTTGGGACCAAAACTGATCAAAGTTTGTGTATGAGCCGATTCTTGACTATGGGTGACACTATTGTTTCTATGGTTTATTGGTACGGTAAGTTATAGTAATCGTGAAAAAAATCGAAAATGAAAAGGTAGTAGATAGGCAAGTACACAGATAAACAGGTTGACAGGTAAATAGGTAATTAGGTTGTAAAATAAAAAAGATTGCAAATAAAGTGGTAGAAAAGTATCCAGGCAGGCTGGTAGGCGAGTAAACAAATTGACAGGTGGACAGGTAAACAGGTGTATAGGTAGAGAGTTGAACTGGTAATCAGATGGATTAGTAGACAGATAATCAAGTAGACAGATAGAAAAATGAACTGGAAAACTGGTAAACAGATAGACAGACAGATAGGTAAACAGATAGAAAAGTAGGCTGGTTGGTTATTAGGCAAATAGGTAGCTAGACGTGTGGAGAGATATAGGTAGACAGGTAGAGAGATAGATCATGGGTAGAAAAATTAATCAATTGTTCGTTTTCATTAATAAAATTGTTTTGTTTTCTGCCAAAAAATTTCTTTCATCTACGTTTCAAGTCGTTCTGAATCGTTTGGGATCAAAACTGCCAAAAAAATGTGTGTGAGTTGATTTTGACTAAGTGACGCACTATTGTTTCTGGTTCATTTGCTAATGAATCGTTTTTTTCTCAGTAACATCATTTATTTACTCTCCTGAGCTACTTAATATTTCAAATACAATTGTGAATCACAATCTTTGTGATTGATTGTTGACCTGTATTAGATGCATCATCGAGTGAAATATCCCATTCAGCATCCTAATATATAATACTAGCTGTACGCGTTAAACTCTACACCGTGTTTTACTTCCAATGAAAAAGTGCATATTTGTTACATCTAGTCTACCAGTTTTCTAGTCTTCCAGTCTGCCTGTCTATATGATTATTTGTTCTCCTCTCTACCAGTGTAGGGGGCGGTCAACCTCTACCACTTGGCTTCAATCAAAATATCTCAAAACATGTCCGGGGATTTACCTAACAATTTACCAAATTTTTACGGCGATTGGAAGAATGAATAATGAATATCAGAAGTATTTATACTGTAAAACCCAAAAATTACTGCACATAACAAATATCAAATGAGCAACTATCGAAATATGTTTAGAAGTTTTTTCAGTTATTGCCTAAATATAGAAATATGTTTGCTTGCTATTTTTTCTAAAAAAAGACATCTGTCTCCGTTTACCCCATAGGGAGCAAACACACCATATGTGATTTTTAATTATAAGGAATTTTCCAAACTAAGCCCTGCATTCTTTATCCAATGCAAATACAAATTGTGAGCACTTTTTGCAAAGGTTGCACTTAAATATTCATCAGTTACTGTTACTACTTTTACTACAACCATTTAGTGAAACAAAATATTTTTTTAGATGTTTGGATAATGACTCATTTAAACCATTTTTAGTTACTTCATACAATTTTATATTATTTAGCACCGTTTTCCCCTAATCGATACTCAAAGATTTTGCTGCAGAGATTCTGTCAGATGTCATTATGTTATCAAACCATTGCCGTAGAATAGTTCGTATTTATCGATGTAGTGTAGTAATGGTTTGTAATCATTGATCGGTCCCTTTAATCATGTATTATGGTGAGAAGGCGATAATTTTATTACTTATCGATAGGTGCTTAATTACATTTCTGTAATTGAACCTGTAAGTCTGTAACTTAATTGCGTTTAATTAGTTATGGCACAAAATAATTGGAGTTATTTAAAAAAAACTCTACAACATAACAATAAATCGTTCATGATAATAAATCGTTCCATGCAAACACCAGAAAAGCTTTCTCAAACACCTATCAAAATTATTTATTTTGTTGTGTTTACTGTCGCAAATTTTAACACAGTATCTTCATCGAGATGGTAACCCAGGAGTCAAGAATTCCTCAATTTTACATGTAAGTTTCATACATGAGATATGTGCATCTGATAGTGTTGCCAAGTATGTGTTGCAGCAATGCCCCCGAAAAGCAATTTTCATTTGAGACTTCTAACCTATTTGATATCTACTGGCCGACGTTGGGATTAGTTTTGTGCCAGTCCACATTCTTTCAACTATTATACTGATTTATAATAAATTCTAAGGCATTGCATAATATTGTTCAAAGTGCTAAAACATACGTCGAATTCCTACAATTACCTTGGTGTTGCATGATTTACGTAAGAAAATCGATCATTCTCTAGTTAGTGTGATTAATCCATTCACTATGTTGGTATTAAGATATTGGCATGATGACGTTGATACCATTCTAAATTGTAAATTATAAAGAGATTTATATATTTTAGTTATACATAAAAATAATACCATCAATTACCAGTTATAATAGTATATGCAGTATGTCACCTTTACTTCCCCATACAGTCAAAATATCCCTTTCCTTCATTAGATCCTCCAAATTAGATACCACAGTTATCCACTCTTAACTGATAGCAACAATGTATTATATGTTTTAAGGATCTGGCACCTTAACCAGAGGTGCAACTACTATCTTGATCAGATTTATGTCTCATATGAATATATGATGTTGTGCCCTACTCAAAGTTAACAGAATATCGTTCGTGATCTTGTACTGGAGGCGACAGCTCTTATGACGCAGAGTGCTTAGATTGATCACATGGGACGAGTTTGATATATAAAGTAATCTTTGTCTTCTGTACCTATATGTATAAGTGGATTATGGACGATATTTGAATTTGAACTAAAATGGAAAATATGTCTTCTAAAAGTCATTTGATGTTTTCATGTCGGTTTCCATACTAATGGGGCAATTCTGCTGTAATAGTGCTCAAAATGTCTCTATTTTATATGAAATCAGGCGTATTTTACATATAAACAAGCAAGGAAGAATGTTATGATAACAGAAATTTTGATAATGCAGTAATCATAAGATTTTTTCTTGCATGTTTATGTAAAAATAGGCCTGATCGCACAGCAAATAAATAGACATTTTTACAGTTTTCACTCCCAAGAAATGACAACGCTTAATCACCAAGCCATGACAACGCTTAATCACCAAGCCATCACCTTAATTCTCACGATGTTGCTATCTGGATATAAATGGCAATGTTCAAAAATCCATAACAAAAGTATTTTATTTCGTTGTTAGTTTTTTTGGTAGTGAGCACTGTTGTTTAGTTCACGAGACCCTAATATAATTTTTAAGTATACTTTATTTAATTGTGTTATAATATGTATTGTTTAATATATATCTAATCTAATATAATTTTTAAGTATACTTTATTTAATTGTGTTATAATATGTATTGTTAATTTTAAGTTTCATTCAACAGTGAGATAAAATGGACTAACTTACACTGACAAACATGGAAACAATAAAAATTATTAAATAAAATAGTAAATGAAGTTAAAAAAAAGCAATTGTATAAGAGATAGATTAAATAAATAATTACTACAACTAAATTTATTTCGAAGATCAAGGTTATACACAAGGTTATTTCTGGGAAAAATGTACCCATGGAATTTATATTTTGCATTGGTTGAATAAGTATTTCGCAAAATATCTTCAAAATTAAAATTAAGAACCATGTGACATTTTTTTTTAAAAACAGTCAATATTCAAAGTACAACCGACTAACTTTATGTAATTTATTATCATAATTATTATTTATAAGCATTTGAATTTTTATTTTCCTTGATTAATTTTAGGCTTGATATATCATTAATACATCACATCGGAAATTATTAAATTTAACATTTGATCATGATTTATTACACTTGAATCATTTTCTTTTTGTTATGATGATAATCCATTATAATCATTACGGAAATCAATCTTGTTACCAATTACCATTCTTGTGTTATTCCAAACTTTCATTTTAATTAGATATCTCTCATTGAATTCAAGTGTTTAATTCATGCATATGGAATATCATAATTAGCACTTTAATTTAATAATCGCATGCTGCTATAAATCTCAGTTTTCTAGCGTAATTATCTTTTTTGTAATTATCATGAGCGATTTCAATGCGAAATTAATATTATGCAAATGTAACATTTATTACTGTTGATTTTCAATCGCGGCTAAATTATAAGCTGGTAAAGGATATTCAACTTCAGAGAAAGCAGGCAATTAAAATGAAATAATTTTTGATTATAATAAGTATAAACTCATTGATGGAATTTAAATGCTTCCATGATTTTTAAAAATTTAAACAAAAAAGCGATTAAAAATATTAATATTTATGCAGTAGATTTTAAATTATTTTATGTTTTGTAGTATTTTTTTTAAATATCAGTATTATCGTGATTTATATCGTGACTACAAAAATACAATTTAAAATATTTTGAGCTGGTTAGTATACGGTAGGGCGGGGCACAAAGTCCCATATTTAACTTTGAACAATTATGTAGTGAAGTTCAAACTAATTTATATCACAACAAATAACACATATCAAACAAACAACTATCTGACTATGTTCTGTAAAACTCCGAGCTAAAATCATTGTAAAAATCAGATTTTTTTATTTTGCCCTATAAGCGGGTAAAATCAGATGGCCCAACTACAAACAGGTCCATTGTCTTATTTTCAATTTTAAAGGGATTTTGCGAAATAATATCTATATTATTCAACCAATGCAAAATATAAATGCTATCGGTAGAGGTTTTTTATAGAGAAAGCAGTGTATATAACCTTGATCTGGTACTTTGTCAGAAAGATTTATGAAAAAAATTGGAATGATAATTTATTTAATTTGTCTCTTGTAAAATTGCTGTTTTAATTTACATTTTTATTTACTATTATTTATAGTTTACAACTTTGTCAGAGTAAAGGTTTAGTTTATCCTTTTTACCCCATCCACTTGTAAGCTTTTATAGGGGCTGTATAGAAAACTGTTGAATCTAACTTCAAATTAACAATACGTCTTATAAATCAATTATATAATGTGTACTTAAAAATTATATCAAGGTCTCGTTAACTGAAGTGCTCACATAAAAAAATTAACAAAGAAAAAACAACTTTTGTTATGGATTTTCAACTACTGCCGTTTATCTGGCGATAAGAACTTTCTAAGAATCAAGGTGATGCAGATTCTCTGTTTCCCTTCGCTTTCAAATAATGTTGTTGATAAATTCCTAACTTGAGATATCGGTGGTGGACTCTTTTGCCCGCGGACCTTCAAACCTTGCTCTACCCAACGACGGTGGCGAGAAATGATATATTATGATGATCTCAAGTAGCAACGTTGGTAATTAAGTTTTTCTCGACCTAATGTTTATTTCTACCGTGATGATCTTTAAAAGTTCTTCTTCGTGGCGGAAGAAATCAAACATGTGATAGAAAAGAAAGGTGCAGCTCATTGGAAAGTGCGCGACTTGTCCGCGGTGTCGTGACCGAAGAAGCACTGTGCGAACAGACTTGGTTAAGTTATCTATCTCAGCCGATGGGGAATCGCTGATTTCCATGATTAGGTCCAAATTATAATATGTTTATATATATATATATATATATATATATATATATATATATCATCCTGGCCAGAAACGGATACTGCACGAGAGAGATCAGGACAAGGATCCCAAGCGCGAAGGCGGCATTCATAAGGAAGAGAACGCTACTGACGAGCAAACGAAGTCTTGACTTCCAGAAGAGACTATGCTATGTATGGAGCATAGCTTTGTACGGATCGGAGGCATGGACTCTAATAAAGGCCGACAAGAACTACCTTGAGAGTTTTGAAATGTGCTCCTGGAGGCTAATGAAGAAGATAAAGTGGACAGACAAGTAACAAATAAAGATGTCCCGAGAAGAGTGGGCAAAGAAAGGCCTCTACTTAGCACAATCCTGAAGAGAAAAGAAGACTGGATCAGACCCCTTCTGCAAAATGAGTGCCTCCTGCACGACGTCGTCGATGGCATAATAGAAGAACTGAAAGGAATCGAAAGAAGAAGAATGCAGATGATTGACGACTTACGCGAGAAGAGAAAATACAGGGAACTGAAAGCCGAAGCACAGGATCAAGAAGTACTGAGGTAGATGTGGGGAAAGAAAAATACATGAAAAAAGTGTAAAAAGGGAGCGAGTAGTGGTAATGATATGATAGACGATGAGGGGTAAGGGAATAATTTAGTTCTGGTGGCTCTCGCACCATGGACCTGTCTTTGGCCAGACTACCATTTATGATTATTATTATTATTATTATTATTATCATTATCATTATTATATATACATATGAAATTCTTGCTTTTTGTATCCTTGGCTTTTCATTTCCAAATGTTTGTTCTTTGATAGTAATTGAAGTTGACCGGTATATTAGCAGTCCTATCATAATGCAAGAGCTAAAAATCACTCATCAAACAGTTTTAACAATTTACATAAGGCTGGAATTAAAGTTTCAGTAAGTTTGCTGCTTGCTTGCCACACAAATTAAAGGAAAAACTGCCTTGGAGAAGAGAAATGTATCGTAAACGATAACCCTTCATGAAAGTGATTGCGGTCAAAAAAAGTGGTAAAACTTTTATGGTGTTCAAACCATAAAGGAAGGTTAATTTCAGTGGAAATATGGTTTTGTTGTTCATTATAAGTTGCTTTTATGTGGCCCAACTAAATTCTGACCTCTCGCGTCTACAACTAAGGCAGTTGAAGATAAAATTTACCAGACAAAATTTACCAGAGACAAGCAGAAAGACCAACAGTTTTTGTGTTTTTTCAGTCGTGTTCCGCCAGTGCAACTATAGGCCAAACTCCTTTACAATGATTTACAATAATCTTTGGGGGTTTAGCTGTGATCTTTCAAATCATCATTACAGTTCAATGCTGGCATCAAGCAATTGCCACCCTTTTCTTGCACTGCAAAATTTTTTTGTAGTGAATACTTAGATACCTGATTTCTACAATCTATCCTACCATCAAGTATCAGGACCACTTTCAACGTTATCTTTTGAATTGCAACAAATCATATAGCAAATCTTTGCATGTTTGACCCATATTGGATAATCCAAAGTAAGTTAAATACAGTTCTGAAGTTTATTTAAAAATATTAGTTTGGGAGAAAAAGTCATAAATATTGTGACAATTGGAGGTTGAAGCCCCCTTCTTGGGGTATGCAATGGCTGCCAAATATTATATTCTAGCCTTGCAACCCCATTACGAAGGGGTTACTTCAACACTCCAATCGCCCGCTAAAGTACCTGTAATTACCTGTGGGGGTTAGTAGCTACTATACGAATGAAACCAAGATTACTTTTATAACTGAATCTATTAAGTGATTAATAATACATCTTGAATGTATTTGTGGAACTTGACTGTACTTGCATACAGTCAATGTTCCCTAACTAATACTTCTTATTCTTACATCTTATGCCTATATAAACCTATGAGTATATGGGGGAGAGAATAGCTACCGCTTATAATTTACATAATCTGACCTTTAAGTTGGACCTGTCTTGTTGCACAACACACACACAACTAACACTAACGTATCCCAAGGCGTTCGCCTATGGGATACGTCTCAGATGGCTGTAACTTATCAATTGCCAGGACCTCCAGAGCAACTCTCTCATGGACCTCAAGAACCAATAACTGGTAAGGGTAGGGGTGGTGTACCCTGGGGTTGATGACCATCAGGCGACAATAATTATCAATACGACGATAATTATGATTATCGTCACAATATTTAAACTACTTATGTAGACTATTTATGCAAGTTAAGCTTTGATATGTAGATTTTTAGACCAAAATTTCAAGCATGCATTTTTTTATGGTTTTATTTTTTCTTTTATAATTATTTATTGGTTGCGGTAAAGTTCATTTTCTTCTCAATATTTGAATTGAATGAGTTATTTCAATAATAAAACATATTTTTTACATCATTAATTTTGATATCAGAATATAATTAATGTCGTGCCTTTCATAGGCCGCTCTACGAGTATCCAATATGAATTTGATAAATTTATTATATAAAATTCTTTTTACTTGTTTAGTAACTCTAAGAAAGGGCTATTTTTACTTGGAATTATATTTTTATCTCTATTCCCAATTTCTTTACATATTATTTTAATTTAGACAGTTTTTGCAGCTATAAAAGGAATCTCCTTTTTAATAATATCCTTTTTAATAAAATTATCTTTTTATTAAAAACATAATTTAAAAAGAATAATGCTTTTTTAAAGTAAATATGGAGAAATTGGGAATATATATATAAAAAAATATGTGTTTTATATATATGAAAGAATTCAATTAAATTCATTTAATGTTTATTATTATGAATGAAATGAAATTTGAGGTAAAACAAAGTTGATATTATTTTACATTTTATTACTAGCAAATATCGTTCACATTTAATCCGCAACTCATACATAGTATTATTCATGACTCATTTACATCGTAGTTAAAATATTGTTCAGAATTATGGTAATTTTTGCACAGGCCTGCGGTTATTGCGCAATGCATAGGATCAATAACATTTATTTATTTTGCACACGAGTTATAAACTATGGTAAATAGAATATTCAAAATGGAAAAGATAAAATAGAAGAGAAAGTAATGGATAGAAGCGAAAGGTAAATAAAATATTGTAAATGTGACGCA
This sequence comes from Ctenocephalides felis, assembly GCF_003426905.1. Lineage (NCBI taxonomy): Eukaryota > Metazoa > Arthropoda > Insecta > Siphonaptera > Pulicidae > Ctenocephalides > Ctenocephalides felis. The sequence goes on from NW_020537324.1 coordinate 62,693,036, forward strand.
AAAAGTCAATGGACAACTCTGCGTTGCATTTTATGATTTTGGCGTCTGTTTGTGAGAGTAAACGAAGATGCGCGCGGCAGAGAAATTAAGGAGTTACCTGAGTTACCTGAGTTTACCGCCGCCTGTCTTGTGTGAACGAGCGCTCTTCCGCGTTGAAGAGATTTGCACGAAATGGCCATTGCATTCATACCTCGTTAAGATCACGATAACCTATCATTTTCATAGATTTTTTTATTAAAACAATCGGATAATTAATTGATAATTCTGAAAAAGATGCGCCCCGTGCACGCGATGGAAGTGAAGTTTTCTTATATACAAATAATCTATGTATATACTAGGGTGGTCCTTAATATGGACATTTTCGAATTTCCTTGCTCCCAAGAGCTCAAATGGTTCGAAATTGATAATAAGAAATTCTCTGTAAGTTTCAGCTCTTAATATTAACTTTTAGTGCGATAGATTCAATCAAACTTCGTATGAAAATAGCATGGAAAATTTTTTGAAAATTTTTGGAAAATGGAAAATGAATTAAAACTGAAAACTCGTGTCATTTTTTATTGAAAATTCGACGATCTGCAACCGCAAGTTGGAACCATTTGAGCCCTTGAGAGTAAGGAAATTCGAAAATGTCCATATTAAGTACCGCCCTAATATACATATATAATAATAATAACAATAATAATGAATAGTACTGCCCTAGGGTAGGACCGTGATCTGAGTCAAACTCCAACTCGATTCAGGGAAGAATAGTATGAAAGTTTTCTCATTGCTATTTCACACCGCAGTGCCCGAAATTGGCTATTTCCAACTGGAAACATGTTTTAACCTCCCGTAGTAAGTTAGTTAAAGTAATCGCAAAATAAATCGAAAATGAAAATGTTTATATATCTTTACGTTTCAAAGGTTTTTGAACATTGGGTCGATTGTGATTAGTCGTCGCGTATGTGAATAGAGATCTGTCATTGTATGCGTACCGGAATCAACGTTGTATGCGTACCGGCGTCAACGTTGTATGCCTACCGATATCAACAAGGAAACCGACATAGATAGATAAATAAACATTTTAACATTAAAATTACATCGTAGTACAAATCTTGATTTAATGAAAAATGCCTGGATCAAAAGAATATTCTACCATGTTCCTTGAAAATAATAAAACAAATTAAACATTTGTACTAAACGTAAGTTTATTGATTAGAAATTATTTCTATATTTTTCATAGTTTCTATAAATCTATGAAGTAATTAAAATGGAAAATATTTTTTAGACCAAACAGATATTACAGCTGTTCAAAGAATGAGATTATATCGCCAGCGAAAAAGTAAAAAAATACAAGCAGTTAATAAATGTATGTTAATTTAATTGACATGAAGTTCTTCAAACACAAATATTATATGATGATGAGTGGAACTGTGAAAATGATATTTGTTTAGGCGTTGTTTAACATAATCCACTGTGTGAACGAATATTATAGAATTTATTAATCAGCAATTACTTCATTTCTCTAATGAAGGTTTATTTCTAAATGCTAATTACAATGACAAACCGATAATGTCATATTTGAAGTATAAAGCCATACTTATACACATTGCATAAATGTGTATAATGGTTGACACTAATAAATATTTACATCACGAGTGTTACCATGTTACTAAGAAACATTATTCAAAATTGTTATATGATGCATATATTTTTACTTAAATGCCATTTTGTACAGAAGAAAATAAGTTTTACTTCAACCGCGTATGAACCATACGCGTACTTTTTTTATATAAAAGTACCCAAGATCTATTACAATACGTTAAATGACTTAAATCTAATTGTTATCTATCTAATCATACCGTACGATACCTAAGACCATCAGTTCCTACATTTATATATATAAATCTATTACCGCTTCCATCATTATTTGCTATTAACCTATTATATATTACACACACCCTACATATCTTTTTACCCCTTACAAACCTTACATTCTACCGTTTACACGCTATGTTTTACTCTAATCTATTATCTATTGTCTCTACCATATACTCTATATTCTATCGCCCACACCGGGAATTGAACCCGGGACCACCGCGTGGCAGTCGAGCGCCTTGACCACTACTCTATTGGTAGTAACTATTCCCCACAGATAATATATTAAGGGACGCACTGTTCTTCCGCGGTACTTTTTCCTATTAATCAAGTAATTAATACTAAGGCGACGCGACGACACGCGGAAAAAGGCGACCAATCACAGCGTTACGGTGGCCTAGTGGTTATGGTTGCTGCCTGCCACGCAGAGGGCTCGGGTTCGATTCCCCGGTAGGGTTCGGAAAAAATAGCGTTTAAGAAACAATATAGGTGTAAGATAAGAAATAATATTAGGCGTATCATATATATACATATAGGGTTGTAGGCGTATTAGGCGTTCTATATAGTTAGTTAAAAGGCGTACGACATAGAATTTAAGGTTTAGGCATACGTAAATATGATATGGGTATCTTATAAGAAATACGTGTTATATGATAATCGTTAGCACAATTTAGATACGGGTACTGTATAAATGCATTTTTATCCTTATAACAACTTTTTAAATATTATTTAAATAAAAATAAAAATTCAAAATTCAAAAATTTAAATAAAAAAGTACGTGACATACCTCAACAATTAATTTTTGCAGCCACGAGTACAAGTTTTACAATATACATGTGCAGGGTTGTCCCAGAACTCAACCAACATGTTTCCGTTTGTCTGTTCGTCACGTTTTCTTGTGATAAATTTATGAAATGAACATTATAAGAACCATGCAAATTTTTAATGCTATTATAAATATATAATTTATAATTTATTGTTATATAAATGTGTATAATGGTCGACACTAATAAATGTGTGAATCACGAGTGTTACCGTATTACTAATAAACATTATTCAAAATTGTTATATGATGTATTTATTTTTACTTAGATGCCATCTTGTACAGTAGCAAATAAGTTTTACTTCAATCGCGTGTGAATCTTACGCGCACTTTTTTTTAAATTCGATTTAGGTTTGTAGACTTAAACGTGGACAAAAATTTTCATACTTTTCTGCTAATTATAGAGAAACTAGAGTTGCGCAAAAGCTTTTAGACAAAAATCAAAACGAATGGCTTTTAAACTTCTGAAATCAGTCCAGTCATTCTTAAGGAAACGTAGATCAACGTGGAATAATATCTACCTTACGCCCAAAGAAAAAGTCTGAATACTGTCAATTAAACATTTTTTGTATTGTATTTCAATATATCTGACTCAAAATTAAGTATCACTGTTAAATTTCTCGTTACAGTAAAATATTATAATAATTGTATGAGTACTGTCTAAAAAGCGCCAGCAAAGTCTAAAATAAAATATATTTTACAATATATAAATGATAATTAACATAGTACTCCTCGGCTCTATTATATCGATATTATAGTCTAATACAAAATATCGATACACTTACTTTATAATAAGTGTTGAATCTTATGATTCATTTATATACTGCTTTAGTAAAAATATTAATATAACCATATTCAAATATTTTTATAAAATGTGTATGCAAATTATAGATAATTTTATGCTCATTTTTATGATTTTTGGTAATATCGATTTATTGAACAAAAACAAAAGTCCTTAACCAATAAGAAAATGCATCTAGAATGCTGGCTATACCTGGTACCAAAACAAAAAAGTGTGAATTTTCGATTCAAGTGATTTCGTGAAACGAAAAATTTCGATCTCAGAAAATTATTTCTCTGTTAAAGTTTAAATCAAATTTAATTTGATAATTTTTCATTCGTAATTGTGCGAAGTGAACGCGTATAAAGAGGATTCAATTTGGTAATTGATTATAAAATAATAATCGATTATAATGACTGAGTCGGCTCTTATTGAAGAAAACAGGTGAGCTCATTTATCTAGGTGTGATTTTTTGTTTAGGTATGTCAAAAAAAATATTTTGATCAAAATTATTAATATTAAAATAATATTATGCAATTTCAATAATTTAATAATAATAATTTATTACATTATTTTATATTATTATTATTGATATTTTGCGTTTTTAAATTTAAGGTTGACCAGTTAACTTACAATTTTTTTTTTGGAATTTATTGATTGCAAATAATAATCGTGAAGATAAAATTATGTTATTTAAATATAATTTATATTATTAATCATTTTTTTCGGCAATTTTAAACCGGGTTTGTAAAGAACAATAATTATTTTTTTGTTTTCGATATTTTTTATTTCGTTTGGTTTTGAGAGTGAAAAGGGTGTATTAAAAGTATTTTGTTAATGCGTTCGATTTGATATAAAATAAATTTAATATTGCAAAGGTTAAAAGCTTACTGAAATATTTATATATAATTTATGATTTTTTACCCTTTTCAATTTACAAAAAAAATCGTTTTTTATATTTAGCTTATAGTATATATTTAGTTGAAAATTATTTATTATATATGTTTTTAAATAATTTTTTTCTGAAAATATTTCAGTAAACCATCAATTTTAACAGTTAAAATTAGTTCATCTATTTTAATTAAACCAGTAATTAAAGGGAATTTTAAAAATATTTTTATTGATTAAATATTTTTATTGACTTCATCACATATGTTTCATATCTGAACATACCTCTAAATCTCAATAGTTTCATAATTTCATTATCTGAAAAATTAAATATTATTAATTCATTTGGATTCCCTGTGGACTAGTATCTAGAACCATGGACTTCAAACCAAAAGTTTCTGGTTCGATATTCGCCTCAGGCAGCCTGATGTCAAGTAGTAGTGACATAGTCTATGTTACCAAGTGAAAATAGCTCTCTTTGGCTTGACTGTATTAATAAATCATAAGTATTACAGAAATTGTAATAATAAATTAATCGCATATGTAGGACGACCGTTTGGGTTGCTATCAATAAAGCTTGGTCGCTTAAGAAGTTGGTAAAACAGATTATAATTTATAAGACTCTTTAAGTTGTGATTGCCCTTAAATTATAGTAAAAAAGTGGTGTTATTTGATATTTTTCTACTTTCAGTATATATTAGGGTGGGGAGGCACAAAGGTCCAATTTGAATTTGAGCAATTATGTTGTGAAAACTAAGCCAACTATATCACAACAAATAACATATATCAAACAAACAATTATGTCTAATAAAATTCCCAGCAAATTTAACATTCAAAAATGTGTTTTTTGCCGTTTTTTTAAGAAGAATTGTCATGTGGTCCTTTTTACTCCATAGGCGAGGTAAAAAACAGATCAAATGTCGTATTTTTAATTTTAAAGGTATTTTACGAAATAATAGCTACATTATATAACCAATGCAAAATATAAATTTAATGGGTACATTTTTCACAGGGATAACACTGTGTATAACCTCGATCTAGTATTACGTCAGAAATGTTCAGCACCAGAGTTGGAATAACTATTTATTTAAAATATATCTCTTGCTTTTTATTAACTTAATATACTTTTTTATTCACTATTTTTTATTGTTTACACCTTTGCCAGGGTGAAGGTTCTAAAATAATTTTGTTATGGATTTCCAAGTATTGCCATTTATTTATCGTTAGCAATGTCGTAGAAATCAAAATAATGGCTAGTTATACATCTTTTCCCTCTACTTTCAAATATTGTTAAAAAATTCTTAAGTTTACTTGTTTGCGAGTTATCGGTGGTGGACCTTTTTATTAGCGGATCTTTAAGCCCCGCTTAATTATTATCATATAATAGTTTTTACATCCACCTGAGGGCAACGAGTGATTTTTTATGCAAATAAGCTCCAAATGTACAAATTTATCTGACATTGTCAGTAATTTTGAGAACAATAGAATTTCGTTGATTAGTCAGATTGTTGACATTAATCGAATGAAACAAAATAGAATCTATATTTTTTACGAAGCAAAATAAGTTTGCCTAAAACTCCAACTTAAAAAAAAAATTATAGAAATTATAATTTATACCGAAGTTCATTTCTATTAGAAAGTCGACATATGACAATATTGGCAGTTGACAGTAACATTGTAATTCATCATTTACGTAAATGCAATAAGAACTAAATTGTGCGGTAAATAATCCAGCGGCAAATAATCGAGCGGCTCAGGACAAAGTAATTGGAGACACGAGGCGACCATTACCACGTCGACAATGATGTAAGATGAATGACTTCTTGTTCACATTTCTTGCAAATATTATTTAAATGACAATAAGTCATTTATCGCCGTTTTGTATTAGCAACAAACAACTTATGTAAATTAAATTTATATCGGTTTCGTAAAACATTTTATTTAGAAAGTGGTATGAGTAATTTTTTCGCTTTTTCTGTTCCGTATTGCTGCTTCCACTTTTTTTTGCATACAACAAAGTTAAGAAATTGGTTAAACGATTTTGTGTTTTATGTGCAATTGCGATTGAAGTGAGGAATTAATTAAATATGTTGCTTTTTTAATAATAATCGGCTAATAACACGCCCGTTTAGAGTAGAAAGTAAGGCATAACAAGAATTTTAGAATAATTTATATACCATGTTATAAAAAAAAAATTATTGGTTATTTGTTGACATTGTGTACACGTACATAAGTCATATACATTTTATAAGTTATCTTTACAATTTTATTTTATTTGATTGTATATAATTTTATGACGCACCTTATATTATTTTTTTGACAAAAATATTATAAAATTGGTTGGAAGGGAGATTTTTTACTTACTATCATCCTCCATAGTTCTTTTCTACCCTTTTTCCATTTTTGCACTCCATAATGACGTGCTCAGCATCCGCCCTAGTCGCTCCACCCAAGCAATAGCAATAGTTATAAAAGTTATATAACTTGCAAACGTATTGTACATAGTCTACGTGCGAAATAATATTGTTATAAAAACGGTTGCTAAAATACAAATTATATTGCAGGTATTTCATAGAAAACAACCCAGAAGTTGTCATATGTAGAAGCGACCACAAAGGTCCAATTTTATTTTCAGTAATTATACTGTCAAAACCCAATGAACTACATCACAACACATATTAAACAAACAACTATCACACTATGTTCAGTGAAATTTCTAGTTAATTTCTGAATATAGAATTAGTTTTTCTCCATTCAGAGTGCGCCATTTATATGTGGTCAATGGAAATGTTGAATAACTTGAACAATTTTCAATGAAATTTGATAAATCTTTTTTTATTATCAAATTTAAATCCTTATACTTTTTTTAGCTAGGTTTGAGACATTGACTTCATTCCATTGACCAAATTTTGATAATGTACTCTGTAATTTCACCAAAAAGTAGATCAAAATAAACCAATACTATAATAAGTAAATCAAAACTATAATATATAAATTTTGAATGAACTTGTAAACATGTGATTAATAGATATAGTAACGACTCTAGCCGCTCCAGTTCTACAATACCTATTACCAATACCAATTTCTTATACCTATAAAACATTTACGCTTATCATAATATATAATTACATAAAATTAATAATAATTCCACTATTATAAAATATCTGATCATATGTATCATATATGATTTTCTTTATTTTCAGCATCCAAGTTGAGGGTCCTGTTGAAAATCAGCAAGAAGTTTCTGTTGCACCTTTGAACTCTTCGAAGGATGCAATTTATTTAAAAAAGTCACCTATTAGTCAGCTGATTGAATTGTGCTCTCATGAACACATCTACCCCCCGTTATTTTCCACTGAAATGGTTTGCGACTCGAATGGTTTTCCTCAATTCAAGACCAGTGTTGTCGCATTCGGAATGAAGGCATCGGAAACGGCGGGCAGAAAACGTCTATCCAAGCACAAGGCTTGTGCTCTGCTTTTGGATATGGTGAAGGAAAGGTGGATTAAAATCAACTTGATTAAATGATTAAATAGATTTAACACAGGCAAATTTAATTAACATAGTTTTTATTAACTTGTTAATAATTTTTGCTTAAAAATAAGAATTGCTAGTTTTATAATTCTTTGATAATTCAACTCATTTTGAATAGTGCGACACTAAAATTGGAAAATTATGTGGGCATGTGAGCCACAAATGTTAACAAACGATTTTAGGTAACATGATCTTTCTGAATCAGCTTTATAACATACGAGTGACGTTGCAGTTTATGTGTAGAACGCCTGAATGCACAGCAAATACGTGATATTTTGACATTAACAACTGTCCAATATTGTGGCAGGACCATGTTACGCTCCAACTTCCACACATTATACTACTGAATCATACTGAATAATGCCAAAAAATCATATTTGCAGTGCATTCAGGCGTTTTACACATAAACTGCAACGTCACTTGTATGTTATGAAGCTGAGTCAGAAAGACCCTGTTATCTAAGTTCGTTTTTCTGTCATTTGCACAGTTTTTAGGTTAGGTTTTCTATCTGACAACCTGAGAAAAACGCCTGACTGCACAGCAACCACATGGCTTTTTTCAATAGAACAAATTAGAATGGAAAGTTCTTCATAACATAGCCTTGCCATAACATTTGTCTGTTTTGTGACAGGATTGGATTTCAAAATTTTAAAGCCATTTGATAAAACACAATAAGGACTTGCAGTAATTAGTTTAATTAACGTAAACCGAGTTTAAAAATTGGAAGACTCGGGATTGGTGCCGATTAGTTTTAAGTAAAAGTTAACCTAAATCTGTTTTTTCGTGAGTGTTAAAAAATAGAGCAATTTGATTCAACTTCATACATGGTCTTATCAAACATCTTAAAATATTACAGGCCTACAAAAAGTGATTCAATTAAAAAAACTTTATTAAATTCTGGAACATATGGCTTGCGTTTGAGACATATAACGTGCACAATATCAATTGGAAATCGGATTTATCAGTTATTTAAAATAACTATGTATTATGTTTATAGTTCATTTTTCGTCAAAATTTTAAAAGTTGTTATATGCAATTCTTGTTTGATAAACGCACATATTGGACATGTTCATGCAACTTGCCTCAATGCATAATGTCACTTACAGCTAGTTTTTTATTTAATATTTATCTTTTGCATAGGTATATCATTTAATTAATCCAATGCAAATGGAATGAAGGTCGCATATAATAAATTTGAATTTTATCAGTTTAAAATACTGAGAAGTATGGGGCAATTCTGCTGTAACAGGGCTAATAACTAATAATATTATACTTGTTTCTTGGTAGTGAGATCTATGAAAATGTATCTATTTAATGTGCGATCAGGCGTCTTTTACATGTAAACAAGGAAGAAAGAATCTTATGATTACTTATGATCTTTGATGATGCATTTTTTACACAGTTTGCAGACATTTTTCATAGTTTTCACTACCAAGAAACAAGCACAACAAAGAGTTGCTATGACAACGCTATGTTATGGGCTCTGTTACAGCAGAATTTTAGCTATTAAGAAAATTTAAAAAAAAATCTAAATTTTATTGATTGAAAATTAAAGAAGTCTTATATTCAAAGTTTTATATTTTTATTGTATAATGAATATGTTTATTGTGTCAATTATTTATCTAGCGGCGTGGATATTTATTGTGAAACCAAAAAAACTTCGAAACTGATGGTTAACTTCAGCAATGCTGATTTTGACCCTAAGAAGGAATTTACTAGTGATGTAGCTGGGCCAAGTAGACGTAGGAATAACCCTGTTGGGTGGTTGCAGGTAAAACTTATTCTGAAATTTAAATTCATGTATATGACATAACTATTAATTTATTCTATAATAGGAGTTTTGTACATCGAAAGGATGGCTGACCCCAACTTATACGCTGATGCTTACCGAAGGAGTAGCCCATGAACCTAAGTTTTACGTTACGTGCAGCCTAATGAAGTTTTTCGAAGTTGGTGCCCATCGCACCAAAAGAGGTGCCAAACGCGAGGCGGCCAATAAAGTGTGGCGCCAGGTTTTTGCGGAAAATGTTGACGTAATCACCAAAACTTTTGAGGAACTTAGAACTGAATAATGAAACTAAGTTGAAGGCATTCTTACAATTGTTTCTAATACTATAGGTATCATTTTTGATTCTTAAGTGAATGTTTGTGAACTAACCTACTATGTGTTGTATTTGGTGTGTGTGCCAGCTGGGGTTCTTATCTTCGTTGTTAGCCCAGCTACTACATATATGATAATAAACTTACTATCTATGTTGTAATCGTTTGTTGTATTGATTCATAATTTTCCCAAAATTATAATTTAAGTATGTTTATTATTAACAATGCATGAATGGTAATCTACTCCGATTTGCTCGCATCTTTTTGTATAGAGATTTTATTTACAGAATTCAATGTTAGATGCTGCTACCAGTTAATCAATATTTTCTAAATAGAGACTTGAATAAATTATTTATATTTTAAACCACTTATTTCTAGTTCTGATGTAGCATTAAGCTGAGTTCCTAATCCCTTTTTATTATTTTTAATTACTTTTTTAAAATTTCTCTAAATTACATTTCTCTAATTACAATCTATCTTTACACAATAACATATAAGACATTTGGTAATTTTGAGGATGTATGAGCATTCAACATCAGAATAAAATTTTTTCATTTCTTCACGTTTTAGAGATTTCTGAAAATTTTGTCATACCTCAGTAAACATGGATCTGTGTGTATGTGTGTGTGCATGCTTTATGTGTCCGCACTTTTGCGTTGACGTTTTCGGGTGCACGGATCAATCGATTTGAATGGTTCAAAAAACATTCGATTCCTATTGATAGGGAGATGTGCTGATTAGTTTTTAGCAAAGGCAGGTCCAGCCGTTCCAGAGATACGGAGCAAAGAGTGCAGAAAATAGAAATCGAGTTTTTGAGACATCGAAGCATCGCATTAAAATGATCTAAAAAACATTCAATTCGTAATGACGGGGAGAAGTAGTGATTAGATTTTGGCAAAGGCAGCTCCAAAAGTTCCGGCGATACCGAGTTAAATGTGCAAGAAATAGCAGTTTTTGAGAGAACTAAGCATCTGATTTGAATTATTCAAAAAACTTTCTGCTTGTTTTAACAAAATAATTGCTTTTCAGAAAAAAAAATATTTCAATTTTTTTTTTCTAATAATTTTAACTTTGTAATTCAGTTTATATTACTCTTATATATGGTTTATATAAATATTGAACAATGTTACAGTATTTATAATTACTTATATAAAAACATTTAATATTTCTGAGACATATTTCGTTACGGTACGGGAAGTTCCAGCAATTTGCCTTCAGGCATCATGCCATACACAACTAGTTAATTTTTTTTTTAAGAAAACTTTTATTGAGTCGTAATACATTATTTTCTGTATTTTAACACAGTTTTGTTTATTTGTCAACAATATTTATACTTACGTCAATTTCTATTCATAATTAAAATGATTCAAAATATGAAATTTATCTCTGTTGCTTTTCCCGCTCGATTCAAGATTCAAATTTCGCGCCCGTGTAACGATCGGTGAAGTTATTGCTTTACGTTATATGCATTCAACTTCATGCGGTACGAGTTCAGGGCGAGTCCATTGCGCATTCTGTATTTGTCATCTCTGTCTAACATATTAGCGATGCGTGCGTGTGACAGAGAGCAGTGTGGTGACACGAATGCTTGTGAGGAGCTGTCAAGAATTATCGTATTTCTTGACAAGACGCCGTCGCGTGCGGTGGTCTAGTAGTAAATAACATAAATATCAACAAAGTATACGCATTTAGATTTATAGACAATCCGGAAACAATAACAAATAGTTGTTTAATAATTATTAGTTTTATGACGTATGAATTTCGATAATTGTGTGCAATAGTGTTTTAGTGCAACAAAATGGATGACCCTAATAGAATGATGGCACACGGCGGCGGTCTTATGGCACCGCAGGGTTATGGTCTCTCACCGAACGACGGAACCCCCACGGGGGATGGGGAAGCTAGGAAACAAGATATTGGTGAAATTTTACAACAAATCATGAACATTACGGATCAAAGTTTGGACGAAGCACAGGCCAGAAAACACACGCTGAACTGTCATCGTATGAAACCTGCTCTGTTTTCGGTGCTGTGCGAGATCAAAGAGAAAACCGGTATGTCAGATTAAAAATATTTTTTATTTCGATTATGAGCGAGAGTCCGGTTGACTTATGCTAAGCCGCGGCATTTCACTCGTCTCAAGGTTCCTCCGAGAGCGATGCAACAACACCTTACCACCTTACCTCTCGTGCTACCTGAGATTGTATCTTGTTTTGCACGCTTGTTCACTTTAACGAATTCCATTGTTCGGTCTCCAGTTGTAATACGACTTACAAATATTTGTTCAGACGTTGCAAGATATTTAATCTGTAAATAAACCAGTAGTATTCCATAAAAAATCGACTATGTACATATTTAATTAGGTTATTATTGTGAAACTGTCGACGCCAATATTGCCGGTTAACTTGTTCCGCCAATTTTTTGTTCTGTCAAAGTGACAGCTCGCATGAGAAATGATTGTAAACATCAATCATGCTGATTGCGGTCATAAATTCTCACAAGGCATTGACCTTGATGCTGTTGACATTTTCTCAGATTTATTACTATATTTATAGGAGCATGCTTATTGTTTTCACATTTTTTGACACTGTTTATTACAGACTTTTACTTATAATAAAATCAAACCCTAGCGTGTACTAAAAATTAATTTTATTATGCGACAATGAACTTCAAACGCCATTCAATTGAATTCATTCATTCAAAGTAATAATTTTGGTTCTATTCGTGTTAAATCGAGTATAAACTATATTGAACTATTTTAGTTGATAAAGAATCGATCATTCGAGCCTTATTTAACGTGTACATTTTTTATGTTTATTCTCTTATATAATATGAAATGTTTTCAAATATATCGTATAGACAAAATATAAGAGCTTAAAAAATTCGACGACATCGTTTATAAATCAATGCAAAGGGTTTTTTAAATCATTCAAATCGGGTGCATTTCGCACATTTAGCTCCGTATATCTAAAACGGCTGTACCTGTCTTTGCCAACAACTAATTACTACTTCTCCCCATCATTACAAATTCAATGCTTTTTGAATCATTCCAATCGGATGCTCCGTACCCTTAGAAAAAAAGTGTAAAGACACGAACACACACACATATTAATTTTTTCTAAGATATGCCAAAATGTTTAGAAACCTCTGAAACTTGAAGATGTTCAAAAATTTTCAATTTAGATTTTTGGACGATTACAGTAACTTAATACAATTTTCATAAGCTATTTGGCCAATTATAAAAACACAACACTTAAAAAAGAACACTTACACATATAAATGATGCCCCAATGGAAGGGTTGCATTTTTTTAAAAACTATATTATTTATTTTTTATATGGCTTTTAACCCGGTGGTCATTTAGCCCCTTGCTGCAGAGTTATATATATTTTACAATATTAGGTAAAAGTAATTAGTTATATTAGCTATTTAATAGCTAATACATTTTTTCTTGCCTATATTTCTACATTTAATTTTTGCAAAAAAAATCACAAATATTTTGTCAAATATCTCATCATCTGCAGATATGGCTATAAGATTTAGAGAAAAAAAAATTGGCTATTGGCAATTTATAATATATTTTAATTAAATCGGCTGGCTAATTTCTTGATTATTATATAACTTTATATAATTATAACATTTATGTATCACAAAGACTCAAAATGTGTAGTTTTCTTCCAAATTCCACAAAAACAAATGTTACACATGAAATTTATGAAGCAATATTTTCTTATTTATTGCACTATAATTTACTAATTTATTACATATGATTCATTTTATACATTTAACATATTCGCGGACGTGAATGCTAAAGCATTCATTTTCATTTGTTGCAGAATCACATGAATACTATAGCATTTAATTTTTTTTTTCAATATTTTTATTAACAACGATCAAAAATTATAAATTACAAATATGAGGTGTTGACAAATACAAATAAACGCACATTACATGAAATTACATACACATATTCATCTATACAAACTCGAACAAATATACAAAATTCAAATTTTGAATTTGATTTTATATTAACCTCACTTCTTTCAATTAATATATCTGTCAGTGTAATGACGAACTGAATTTTTAGGTAGATTTATATTATCTTATATTTTTCAATAGAAGCGTAATACTTGACGTGGATGCTATAACATTCATAGTATAAAACGATTAAAGCATGAAAATCTTACACTCTTATAAACGTTCTTCAATCAAATTTTGGACATCATAAACAATTTAAAAATATTTCCTTTTGCCTTGTTGCTGTCCACAAACGTGTTAATAATATTAAATCTTATTTTATTTTTATCCTGTATCAATTTGTTTTAGTCAATGTCTTATGAACCTTACTCTATTAATATTATTATATATTCAACAATTTGGTCTGTGACTATTAATCATCTGTCGTTTAAACTTTGCTAATATAAATTTCATATACCTCGTAAAATTAATACAAAATCATTTACATAAAATTTGTTACAACATAGGGTATAAATTCAGGTGTAAAATTCCAATGAATGATTGATATTCGAGCTATATTCGAGTGTGTGAAAAAAGTTGTACATCAGAAACAGAACTTATGTTAAATCTTATTTTTAGCTTTCTAAAAATAGGCAGATGCGATTGCGCGGCTTCCTTACATTGCCTTCCTTTGCTGTATGATATGATCTGTGTCAGTCATATTGAATATTCAAATTATTCGGTTTTGTTATAAATTTTAGTAATTTATCTAAAGTTGTACTAAACTAATATTTTATGTTTCTATGTAATCTCATAAAATGTATTATTTATTGTTATTTATACATTGTTTTATACCCAGACGCCGATACATTGTTTATACCCAGACGCCGATACATTGTTTTATACCCAGACGCCGATACATTGTTTTATACCCGATCAATCAATTGGCATTCGATTTAGACTTTTAAATACTATATATATATATATTAGGGGGTTTAATATGGACATTCACGAATTTCCTTGCTCTTCCTTCCAAATTGATAAAAAAAAATCTCTAAAAGTTTTAGCTTAGATAATGCATTTAATATTTCTTGTAATGCGCAATTTTCAAGCAATTTAATCAAAGCTTTGTATGGAAATAGCATGGAACAATTTTCGAAAATTTTAAAAATGTTTTTTTAGGTATTAAAGTTTAATAAAATATGATTTCAAAAAACTGAGAATGTCTGTCGAATTGCTACTTAGACGTGTCCTTTATTTACTCACAAAATTTTCTGAAACAGAAAATACTCTCATACTTGCGACCAAATTATTCTTAATTGTTTTTAAAGCCTGATATAATAATTCTAAGTTTTTTGTTCTTTTATGTGTGGCTTATAGGGTTTAAAACTCTTTTTTTTAAAAGTTTGAGTAGAGGAAGTTACTTCTTCAAGAAGAAACATATTTAAATTAACACACATTTAAATTAATATATACACTGGTATAAAAAATCTAAATTAATATATACAAAATTTATGGGAATCATTGCAGACTGATAAGATGTCAAATGCTATTGAACCGAATGATTTCAAGAATCAAAACGCTTGCATCTATCTTTTATATTTGGCTATATTTGTCATTTTCCATTTATACAGTGAAAACCGACTTCTTTCACTAAAAAAACGGTTTTCGAATTCCATAATTTTCGCAAAAAAACGGTTTTTGAAAACCGACAAACCCTAACTTATATATAAAAACTTACAGAAAATTAATTACATAAAAATACACTACACTATTACACATTATTAAACCAAGCTACTAATAATTGGAACATCTAAAACTATATGATTTTTGTCATTTTTTTGGTTACATACATTGTTATGTTGTATACATTAAAGGAATTAAAACTAAAAGAAATATAAACATTATTTAAACAATTTAATCATTCAAACAATTCATTGGTATCATTCACAGCCTGATTAAAATCTCTATCAATCTCAATCTGAATTTAATTCTTTCACATTCCTCAATAGGTCTCGTACTTTAAAAAGATATTTTTATTTGTTGTGAATGTTTATTGACTTCAAATAAATATATTTTTTACCATGTAGTACAAATTTTGCAATTTGCTTACACTTCCGCATCACAAATTTAAATTGTTTACGGCGTTCTCATAAACACGAAGTCAGACCTTAGTACTTTATAAGCTTTGAAATGCATAGAAACTAATTTAAATATATATGAGATTCTATTTCTCATGGCTATAAATATATATACGTGGTACCATGTATAATATATATTATACTGTATATATATGTATACATATACGTATGTATATATATATATATATATATATATATACATATACACTGAATTCCAGTTAAATACATTTATGAAAAACACGCTGTTTCCAGCCTCATTTAATGACGTCGATTCTGCCTTGTGTTTATGGTTGTATAAATATATACTTCTATCTGTGCCTTTATACAGTTGTATATTTATATATACAAATATAATATATATATATATATATATATATATATATATATATACAATATGTATGTATTCATATATGCGAAATTCATCTCCCAAACCGTCGAAAGTTAGTGAATGATCAGCCATTTTGATTTACTGAAAATGAAAAGCCGTCGATATTTTGCATTTTTTTTTTAATTTTGAGGTCCAATAATAAGTACATCATTATTACTTGAATTATTTTTAATTTAAAAGAGCTCATTCGAAACTTAATGTGTTTTACACCATATAACAAAACATTGAAATTAATAATAAATTTTTTTAAAAAGAATCTTAAAGTGGTGCGTGAAGTTAGTGAATGATCAGCCATTTTGATTTACTGAAAATGAAAAGCCGCCATTCAATATTTTGCATATTTTTTTAATTTTGAGGTTGAATAATAAGTACGTCATTATTACTTTTTTTGCTTTTTGTTTGTTGTTTAGAAACAGAACATTTTTTGTTTCCTCAGTTCACATTAGGGTCTTATGATATTTTTTTTGTAAAAATTTAGAACTCTAATTATCGTTGTTTACTTATTAACATAACTCGTTAACTTGTATTTATGTTAATATTTATAATCAATTACCTTAAAATTTATCATTTATCTTTATTTATCTTATTTCGGCTACAGCGTTTTATATTATTTTCATATCTAAACAACTATTAATTATGATGTCCAAAAACGCCTTTACTGAACTTTATTGAATGGTTTTATGTTGGTTTTTTATATTAAACGTTTTTAGTATATTTTTATTAAAAAAATAAACTGATATTCTCAACGAATTTTACACCGTAATTCACTACATTAATTGCACTCTTATGTCCAACTATACACTTATGAGACATTTCTTATGAGAAAACTCTTTAATATGAATCTCATAACACTTAAAAAATAAGTCATCTATTATTATTGTGTTTTAAATAGTTTATGCTCAAAAAAAAATATTTTTTTTTAGAAAATTATTAATAATAATATTTTTATTTAAAATACATTATTAGATCAAAATTACACATTTCTATATACACTTCTAAATACACATTTTTAGATAAATACATTAGAAAATTAGAATTAGAAAATTAACATTATAATATACACATTATTAGATAAACATTTAAGTAACGATAGTTTTCAATTTTATGATTAAAATCTGTATTATAATCTATACCAGTGATTCCCAAAGTAGTCCATATGGATCCCTAGGAATCTTTGACAACATGTGCTTATTAATATCTATTTTTATTACTATTTTGAAGTCAATTAATAAATGTTTCGACTTGGATTTGTGGATTTGTATCTTTACTTTAAATGTTTAATACTAAACGTTAGTACAAATAGAAATTTATTTTAAAAAATCCATATCAGCCTGAGGTAAGGGGTCTATGACACAAACAAGTTTGGGAACCTTTGAACTATGTAATCATCTTTTGCTATATGGGGACCATATATATATACGATATAAGGGGACTATGGTAGAGCTTAAGGAGTCTACGACACAAACAAGTTTGGGAACCTTTGATCTATATAATTATCTTTTTGCTTTAATTTTATATTTGTTATTTCTACTCTACTTTGAACTGTTCTACTTTATTATTCTTCGTTATTAAAATATTTGTGATATTGAAAGTTATTTGTGATATAATGTTATACGAATATATTTCTTACCTTTGCCATTAAGAGCTTTTCTTGTGAAACATTACAGAATATTTCTGCTATACTGATTTTTTTTATAAAATCTTACAGAACATTTCTGATATACTGAGCATTTTTACAGAATAATCTTACAGATTATTTCATTACATTTTTTCTAAACATACTTTACTATATATTATATAGAATATAGTAATAATTCCTGATACATATTGTAAAATGCTAACTATTCAGATCATTTCTATGAGTCTATGTTTTAAGTAAGTATTCATGCCTCAAGAGAATGAATATTTGTATATGTGTATTTATATATGTATGCATGTATATATATAAACTTACTACCCCCGTGCGTTTATATTGCGGCGAGGGTAATGCTATCGGTTATTGACTCTTCTTGTGTAATGAGGGGTAGTAAAAGTTTTTACGATTCTCGCCTTCGGCAATGAGATTGCCGAGGGCACGTTTGATAGACAAACAGTTCCATCCGAGAACCTGGAATGCTAATCTCTTATTTCGTTAACACCCGATTAAAGCCATAAAATAAATACGCTACTTGTTAGTCTGGCATAATAGATTTGAGAATGCGATTTGGCACTCCATGGTGCCGTAGGTGCACGAATTAAAGTTAATGCAAAGCCCGTAAATCTTCAAGTGGAGGTAAAA
>NW_020537324.1:62712781-62730971 GCF_003426905.1 Ctenocephalides felis
CCATTGCCGTAGAATAGTTCGTATTTATCGATGTAGTGTAGTAATGGTTTGTATCATTGATCGGTCCCTTTAATCATGTATTATGTGAGAAGGCGATAATTTTATTACTAATCGATAGATGCTTAATTACATTTCTGTAATTGAACCTGTAGGTCTGTAACTTAATTGCGTTTAATTAGTTATGGCCACAAAATTATTGGAGTTATTTAAAAAAAAACTCCACACAATAAATCGTTCATAATTATAAAGCATTCCATGCAAACGCAGAAAAAGCGTTTTCAAACACCTATCAAATTCATTCTGCTGTGTATACTGTCGCAAATTTTAACATAGTATCTTCGTCGAAATGGCAACCCAGGGGTCAAGAATTCTTAATTTTATATGTAAATTTTATACATGAGATATGTTTATCTGATAGTGTTGCCAAGTATTGTTGCAGCAATGCCCACGAAAAGCGATTTTCACTTGACACCTCTAACCTGAACTGAAAAAATATCATACTGGCCGACGTTGGAATTAGATTTTGTGCCAGTTCCATTCTTAACAATTTTAGTGATTTATAAAAAATTCTAAGGCATTACATAATATTGTTCAAAGTGCTAAACATACGTAGAATTCCTACAATTACCTTGCTGTTGTATGATTTACGTAAGAAATCGATCATTCTCTAGTTAGTGTGATTAATCTATTCACGCTGTGGTATTAAGATATTGGCATGATGACGTTGATACCATTCTAAATTGTAAATTATAAAGTGATTTATATATTTTAGTTATAGATAAAAAATATACCATTACCAGTTATAATAGTCTATACAGTGTCACCTTCACTCCTCCATACAGTCAAAATAACTCCTTTATTAGATCCTCCAAATTAGATACCACAGTTATCCAGTCTTAACTGATGGCAACAATGTATTATATGTTTTAAGGATCTGGCACCTTAACCAGAGGTACAACTACTATCTTGATCAGATTTATGTCTCATATGAATATGTGATGTTGTGCCCTACTCAAAGTTAACAGAATATCGTTCGTGATCTTGTACTGGAGGCGACAGCTCTTATGACGCAGAGTGCTTAGATTGATCACATGGGACGAGTTTGCCAATATATAATATAATCTTTGTCTTCTGTACCTATATATAGAAATGGATTATGGACGATATTTGAATTTGAACTAAAATGAAAAATATGTCTTCTAATATGGTGCAATTTGTTTTCGTCATTTAATGTTTTCTCGGCGGTTCGACTCATACTGTTGTCATAGCAACGCTATGTTATGCTTATTTCTTGGTAGTGAAAACTGTGAAAATGTCTCTATTTTCTGTGCGATCAGGCGTATTTTTCATATAAATAGCAAGGAAGAATGTTATGATAACAGAAACTTTGATTATGCTGATATCATAAGATTCTTTCTTGCTTGTTTATATGTTAAAAACGCCAGATCGCACAGCAAATAAATAGCAGACATTTTCACCGTTTTTACTACTAAGAATAGCGATTAATCACAATAGTCACCTTAAACCATCTCCTTAATGCTCACGATGTTGCTATCGGAATATGAATGGCAATGTTCGAAAATCCATAACAAAAGTATTTTATTTTGTTATTAGTTTTTTTGGTAGTGAGCACTGTTATTTAGTTCACGAGACCCTAATATAATTTTTAAGTATACTTTATTTAATTGTGTTATAATATGTATTGTTAATTCTAAGTTTCATTCAACAGTGAGATAAAATGGACTAACTTACCCTGACAAAGGTGGAAACAATAAAAATGATTAAATAAAATAGTAAATGAAGTTAAAAAAAACAATTGTATAAAAGATAGATTAAATAAATAATTACTCCAACTAAATTTCTTTCGAAGATCAAGGTTATATACAAGGTTATTTCTGGGAAAAATGTACCCATGGAATTTATATTTTGCATTGGTTGAATAATGTAGCTAGTATTTCGCAAAATATTTTCAAAATTAAAATTAAGAACCGTGTGATATTTTTTTAAAAAAACAGTCAATATTCAAACTACAAACGACGAACTTTATGCAATTTATTATCATAATTATTTATAAGTATTTTAATTTTTATTTTCCTTGATTAATTTTAGGCTTATTAATATACTATCAATACATCACGTCGGAAATTATTATAAATTAAATTTAACATTTGATCATGATTTATTGCACTTCTATCATTTTCTTTTTGTTATGATGATAATCCATTATAATCATTACGGAAATCAATCTTGTTACCAATTACCATTCTTGTGTTATTCTAAACTTTCATTTTAATTAGATATCTCTCATTGAATTCAAGTGTTTAATTCATGCATATGGAATATCATAATTAGCACTTTAATTTAATAATCGCATGCTGCTATAAATCTCTGTTTTCTAGCGTAATTATCTTTTTCGTAATTATCATGAGCGATTTCAATGCGAAATTAATATTATGCAAATGTAACATTTATTACTGTTGATTTTCAATCGGGGCTAAATTATAAGCTGGTTAAGGATATTCAACTTCAGAGAAAGCAGGCAATTAAAATGAAATAATTTTTGATTATAATAAGTATAAAACTCATTGATGGAATTTAAATGCTTCCATGATTTTAAAAGTTGAAACAAAAAAGCGATTAAAATATAATATTTATGCAGTAGATTTTAAATTATTTTATGTTTTGTAGTATTTTTTTTAAATATCAGTATTATCGTGATTTATATCGTGACTACAAAAATACAATTTAAAATTTTTTAAGCTGGTTATTATACGGTAGGGCGGAGTACAAAGATCCCATTTAACTTTGAACAATTATGTAATGAAGAACAAGTCAATTTATATCACAACAAATAACACACATCAAACAAACAACTATCTGACTATGTTCAGTAAAACTCCCAACTAATTTACCATTGTAGAAATATGTTTTTTTGCTGTTTTGCTGTTTTGAAAAATTTGTCACTTGGTCCTTTTTACCCCCGCAAAATGAGACGGCTAGTTGGCAAATAGGTGCAATGTCTTATTTTTAATTGTAAAGAGATTTCACAAAATAATAGCTATATTATTCAACCAATGGCAAAATATAAATTTCATGGGTACATTTTTCACAGAGATAACACTGTATATAACATTGATCTGGTAGAAATATTTATCAGCAAAATTGGAATAACTATTATATGAATTAAATAATTCATCTCTTGTAAAATTGTTGTTTTAACTCATTTTACTATTTTGTTTACTATTTTTTATAGGTTACAACTTTGACAGGGTAACGATTTAGTTGGTCCTTTTCACCCCATGTAAGTTTTTATACAAGGTTATATAAAAAAATTGTTGAATCCAACTTAAAATTGACACTCTTATAAAACGATTAAGTAACGTATTCTTAAAAATTACATTAAGTTCTCGTTAACTAAACAACAGTGCTCACAACCAAAAAATTAACAAAGAAAAAAAAACTTTTGTTATGGATTTTCAACTATTGTCGTTTATCTGACGATAGGAACTTCGTGAGAATCAAGGTGATGGTAGGTTCTCTTTTTCCCTCTACTTTCAAATACTGTTGTTAAAAAATTCCTAACTTGAGATATCGGTGGTGAACCTTTTTGCCCGCGGACCTTAAACCTTGCTTTACCCAACGACGGTGGCGAGAAATGATATATTATGATGATCTCAAGTAGCAACGTTGGTAATTAAGTTTTCTCGACCTAATGTTTATTCTACCGTGATGATCTTTAAAAGTTCTTCTTCGTGGCGGAAGAAATCAAACATGTGATAGAAAAGAAAGGTGCAGCTCATTGGAAGTGCGCGACTTGTCCGCGGTTGTCGTGACCGAAGAAGCACTGTGCGAACAGACTTGGTTAAGTTATCTATCTCAGCCGCCGAGGAATCGCGGATTTCCATGATTAGGTCCAAATTATAATATGTATATGTACACATATATATATATATATATATATATATTATATATCATCCTGGCCAGAGATGGATACTGCACGAGAGAGATCAGGACAAGGATTGCAAGCGCCAAGGCGGCGTTCACAAAAAAAGAGAACGCTACTGACGAGCAAACAGAGTCTTGACTTGCGGAATAGACAATAAAGTGCTACGTAAGAAACATAGCTCTGTACAGATCCGAGATATGGACTCTAAGAAAGCCCGACAAGAACTACCTTAGGAGTTTTGAAATGTGGTGCTGGAAGCGAATGAAGGAGATAAAGTTTACATAACAATTAAAGAAGTCCTGAGAAGAGTGGGCAAAGAAAGGACTCTACTGAGCACAATCCTGAGTAGAAAATGAAACTGGATTGGACCTCTTCTGCAGAAAGAGTGCCTTCTGCACGACGTCGTCGAGGATAAAATAGAAAGTATGAAAGGAATGGAAGAAGAAGAATGCAGATCATTGACGACTTACGCGAGAAGAGAAAATACAGGAAACTGAATGCTGCAGCATAGGATCAGGAAGCATGGAAGTAGAAGTTTGGAAAGAAAAATACGTAAAAAAAGAGGGGGAGGAAATAGTGGTAATGGGAATGATAGGCGACGAAGGGTAAAAGAATCATTTAGTTCTGGTGGCTCTCGCCACCTGTCTTCGTCCAGAATACTATTTATTATTATTATATATATTATAATTTATATTTTCCTTGATTTTTGGTATATGATTTTACCTTTTCAGTTATTTTCTCGTTGAAAGTGATCGAAGTTGACCGTAATACTAGCAGTCTTATCATCTTGCAAAAGCTAAAAATCAATCATCAAACAGCTTATACTATTTACATAAGGCTGGAATTTAGGTTTCTACAAGCTTGTTGCTTGCTTGCCACACAAATTAAACGAAAAACTACCTTAGAGAAAAGAAGTGAATTGTAAACGATAACCCTTAATGAAAGTGATTGTGGTGAAAAAGATGTGGTAAAACTGTTATGGTAAACCAGGATTAACGACTAGTAGAAATCATTTAGTGGAAATATGGTTTTATTATTCATTATGAGTTGGTCACATATGGGCAAACTAAATTCTAAACTTTCTTGTCAAAAAGTAGAGCAAAATTTACCAGAGACAAGCAAAAAGGCCAACAGGAGAAGTCGTGTTTCGCCAGTACAACTCTAGACCAAACATGTTTACAATGATTTACAAGAATATTTGGGAGCTTAGTTGGTATTACTAAGATCATAATTACAGTCCAAAGTTGGCATCAATATATATACCTTTTCTTGCATTGCAATATTTTTTTTGTGTAAATACTCGGATACTTGGTGGTATGATAGATAGAGTAAAAATCGACTATGTATTGGAGGCTTTTTGCAAATAAAGACCAGGACATCTTTTAACGTTAATTTTTAAATTGCAACGAATCATACAACAAATATTTGACCCATATTGGACAATCTGAAGTATATTAAATACAGTTCTATTTAGTCCTAAATTAATAATGGTTTGTAAACCACGTACGTCGACTACTCATACAATCTAAACTTATATGTGTAGATTTTTAGACCACAATTTCAAGCTTGTATTTTTTATGATTTTAATTTTCTTTTTCAAATTATTTATTGGTTGCGGTAAAGTTCATTTTCTTCTCAATATTTGAATTGAATGAGTTATTTCAATAATAAAAACATATTTTTTTACATCACTAATATCGATATCAGAATGTAATTAATGTCGTGCCTTTTACAGGCCGCCCTATGGGTATCCAATCTGAATTTGATAAATTTATTATTAAAAATTCTTTTTACTAGTTTAGCAAATCTAAAAAATTTATACTTGGCTATTTTTACTTGGAATTATATTGTTATCTCTATTCCCAATTTCTGTACATATTATTTTAATTTAAACATTATTTGCAGCTATATTATCTTTTTATTAAAAACATATAATTTAAAAAGGATATTTCTTTTATAGCTACAAAATATGACTAAATTGAAACTAAATGTGAAGGAATTGGGAATATATAAAAAAAAATTATGTGTTTTATATATATGAAAGCATTTAATTAAATTCATTTAATGTTTATTATTATGAATGCAATGAAATTGGAAGTAAAACAAAGTTTATATTATTTTACATTTTATTACTAGCAAATATCGTTCACAGCTCATACATAGTATTATTCATGACTCATTTACATCGTAGTTAAAATATTGTTCAGAATTATGGTAATTTTTGCACAGGCCTGCGGTTATTGCGCAATGCATAGGATCAATAACATTTATTTATTTTGCACACGAGTTATAAACTATGGTAAATAGAATATTCAAAATGGAAAAGATAAAATAGAAGAGAAAGTAATGGATAGAAGCGAAAGGTAAATAAAATATTGTAAATGTGACGCAAAAAGTCAATGGACAACTCTGCGTTGCATTTTATGATTTTGCGTCTGTTTGTGAGAGTAAACGAAGATGCGCGCGGCAGGGAAATTAAGGAGTTACCTGAGTTACCTGAGTTACCTGAGTTTACCGCCGCCTGTCTTGTGTGAACGAGCGCTCTTCCGCGTTGAAGAGATTTGCACGAAATGGCCATTGCATTCATACCTCGTTAAGATCACGATAACCTATCATTTTCATAGATTTTTTTATTAAAACAATCGGATAATTAATTGATATTTCTGAAAAAGATGCGCCCCGTGCACGCGATGGAGGTGAAGTTTTCTTATATACAAATAATGTATGTATATACATATATAATAATAATAATAATGATGGGTAGTACTGCTCTAGGGCAGGTCCGTGAGCTGAGTCAAACTCCAACTCGATTCGAGAAGAATGGTGTAAGAGTTTTCCCATTGCCATTTCACACCGCAGTTCCCGAAATGGGCTATTTTCAACTGGAAACATGTGCCGTAGGGTAAGTTATAGTAATCGCAAAATAAATCGAAAATGAAAATGTTTATATATCTTTACGTTTCAAAGGTTTTTGAACATTGGGTCGATTGTGATTAGTCATCGCGTATGTGAATAGAGATCTGTCATTGTATGCGTACCGGAGTCAACGTTGTATGCGTACCGGCGTCAACGTTGTATGCCTACCGATATCAACAAGGAAACCGACATAGATAGATAAATAAACATTTTAACATTAAAATTTCATCGTAGTACAAATCTTGATTTAATGAAAAATGCCTGGATCAGAAGAATATTCTACCCTGTTCCTTGAAAATAATAAAAAAACGTAAGTTTATTGATTAGAAATTATTTCTATATTTTTCATAGTTTTTATAAATCTTTGCAGTAATTAAAATGGAAAATACTTTTTAGACAAAACAGATATTACAGCTGTTCAAAGAATGAGATTATATCGCCAGCGAAAAAGTAAAAAAAATACAAGCAGTTAATAAATGTATATTAATTTTAATGACATGAAGTTCTTCAAACACAAATATTATATGATGATGAGTGAAACTGTGAAAATGATATTTGTTTAGGCGTTGTTTAACATAATCCACTGTGTGAACGAATATTATAGAATTTATTAATCAGCAATTACTTCATTTCTCTAATGAAGGTTTATTTCTAAATGCTAATTACAATGACAAACCGATAATGTCATATTTGAAGTATAAAGCCATGCTTATACACATTGCATAAATGTGTATAATGGTTGACACTAATAAATATTTACATCACGAGTGTTACCATGTTACTAAGAAACATTATTCAAAATTGTTATATGATGTATTTATTTTTACTTAAATGCCATCTTGTACAGAAGAAAATAAGTTTTACTTCAACCGCGTATGAACCATACGCGTACTTTTTTATATAAAAGTACCCAAGATCTATTACAATACGTTAAATGACTTAAATCTAATTGTTATCTATCTAATCATACCGTACGATTCCTAAGACCATCAGTTCCTACATTTACATATATAAATCTATTACCGCTTCATCATTATTTGCTATTAACCTATTATATATTACACACACCCTACATATCTTTTTACCCCTTACAAACCTTACATTCTACCGTTTACACGCTGTTTTACTCTAATCTATTATCTATTGTCTATACCGTATACTCTATTCTATCGCCCACACCGGGAATTGAACCCGGGACCACCGCGTGGCAGTCGAGCGCCTTGACCACTGCTCTATTGGGTTCCCCACAGATAATATATTAAGGGACGCACTGTTCTTCCGCGGTACTTTTTCCTATTAATCAAGAAATTAATACTAAGGCGACGCGACGACACGCGGAAAAAGGCGACCAATCACAGCGTTACGGTGGCCTAGTGGTTAAGGTTGCTGCCTGCCACGCAGACGGCTCGGGTTCGATTCCCGGTAGGGTTCGGAAAAATTAGCGTTTAAGAAACAATATAGGTGCAAGATAAGAAATAATATTAGGCGTATCATATATATACATATAGGGTTGTAGGCGTATTAGGCGTACTATATAGTTAGTTAAAAGGCGTACGACATAGAATTTAAGGTTTAGGCATACGTAAATATGATATGGGTATCTTATAAGAAATACGTGTTATATGATAATCGCTAGCACAATTTAGATACGGGTACTGTATAAAATGCATTTTTATCCTTATAACAACTTTTTAAATATTATTTAAATAAAAATAAAAATTCAAAATTCAAAAATTCAAATAAAAAAGTACGTGACATACCTCAACAATTAATTTTTGCAGCCACGAGTACAAGTTTTACAATATACATGTGCAGGGTTGTCCCAGAACTCAACCAACATGTTTCCGTTTGTCTGTTCGTCACGTTTTCTTGTGATAAATTTATGAAATGAACATTATAAGAACCATGCAAATTTTTAATGCTATTATAAATATATAATTTATAATTTATTGTTATATAAATGTGTATAATGGTCGACACTAATAAATGTGTGAATCACGAGTGTTACCGTATTACTAATAAACATTATTCAAAATTGTTATATGATGCATTTATTTTTACTTAGATGCCATCTTGTACAGTAGCAAATAAGTTTTACTTCAATCGCGTGTGAATCTTACGCGCACTTTTTTTTTAAATTCGATTTAGGTTTGTAGATTTAAACGTGGACAAAAATTTTCATATTTTTCTGCTAATTATAGAGAAAGACTTTTAGACAAAAACAAAAACGAATGGCTTTTAAACTTCTGAAATCAGTCCAGTCATTTTTACTTACTTACCCTACGTCCAAAGAAAAAGTCTGAATACTGTCAATTAAACATTTTTTGTTTTATATTTTAATATATCTGACTCAAAACTAAGTATCACTGTTAAATTTCTCTTTACAGTAAAATATTCATAATTGTATGAGTACTGTCCATAAAGCATCAGAAAAATCTAAAATAAAATATATTTTGTGATACATAAATAAAAATTAATAGTACTCCTCGGCTCTATTATATCGATATTATAGTCTAAAACAAAATATCGATACATTAACTTTATAATAAGTGTTAAATCTTATGATTCATTTATATGCTGCTTTAGTAAAAATATTTATATATCCATATTCAAATATTTTTATAAAATGTGTAGGCAAATTATAGATAATTTTATGCTCATTTTTATGATTTTTGGTAATATCGATTTATTGAACAAAAACAAAAGTCCTTAACCAATGAGAAAATGCATCCTAGAATGCTGGCTGTACCTGGTGCCAAAACAAAAAAGTGTGAATTTTCGATTCAAGTGATTTCGTGAAACGAAAAATTTTGATCTCAGAAGATTAAATCTCTGTTAAAGTTTAAATCAAATTTAATTTGATAATTTTTCATTCGTAATTGTGCGAAGTGAACGCGTATAAAAAGGATTCAATTTGATAATTGATTATAAAATAATAATCGATCATAATGACTGAGTCGGCTCTTATTGAAGAAAACAGGTGAGTTCATTTATCTACGTGTGATTTTTTGTTTAGGTATGTCAAAAATAGTATATTTTGATCAAGATTATTCATATTAAACTAATATTAATTAATTCAACTAATATTTTAAATATTTAATAATAATTTATTAAAGATATTTTTAATTATTATTGCTGATGTTTTGCGTTTTTGAATTTAAGTTTGACCAGTTACCTTACAATTTTTTTTGAAATTTATTGATTGCAAATAATAATCGCACAGATAAAATTATAAATTATAATTTATACTAATATTAATTTTTTCGGCAATTTGAAACCGCGTTTATTATGAACAACAATTATTTTTTTGTTTTTGAATTTTTTTTATTTCGTTTAGTTTTGAGAGTGAAAGGGGTGTATTGAAGGATAAATTTTTACATTGTCGTTTTGTTAATGCATTCGATTTAACATAAAATAAATTTAATACTGCGGAATTAGTTGTTAGATTATAAATAGACATTATTATGAAACAATTTGGAATTTATATGCCGATGATTAAAGCTTACTGAAATAATGAAAATGAATTTGTGAATTTTGCTTTTCTCCTTTTTGGTGTAAAAGAAAGTCATGTTTCATATTTAGCTTACAGTATATATTTAGTTTATTTTTAATTAATAATTAGATATGTTTTAAAACATTTTTTAATTTTAATTTTTTCTGAAAATATTTTGGTTCACGTTCAAAAATAATCTATTCATTTGAATTAAAGCAACGGTTTAAAGAATATTTTGAAAATATTTTTAATGGTTACTTTATTACATATGTTTTATCTCTGACAATATCTATGAATATGAAGAACATATCATTAATTAAAAATTAAATTTTATTATTATTTTTTGGCGCCCTGTGGACTGGTAGTTAGAGCCTTGGACTTCGAACCAAAAGTGCCTGGTTTGATAGTCACCTCAGACAGCCTGATGTCAAGCAATAGTGACATCGGTTTTCACTTGTAAATACAGCAAAAGCAATATGTTACCAAGTAAAAATAGCTTTTTCAGACATTGCTGCATCTATAAATTATAATAATAATAATTAATCTCGTAGAGAGAGTGGCCGTTTGGATTGCCATCTATAAAGCTTAGTCGCTTAAGAAATTGGTAAAACATATCATAGGTCTCTTTAAGTTCAGATTGCCATTAAATAATAGTACAAAAATAATGTAATTTAATTTTTTTTCGTTTTATATATATTAGGGTAAGGGGGGTCACAAAAGTTCAATTTGAAATCGAGCAATTATATTGTGAAAACTAAGCCAACTATATCACAACAAATAACATATATCAAACAAACAATTATGTCTAATAAAATTCCCAGCAAATTTAACATTCAAAAATGTATTTTTTGCCGTTTTTTTTAAGAGGAATTGTCATCTGGTCCTTTTTACCCCATAGGCGAGGTAAAAAACAGATCCAATGTCGTATTTTTAATTTTAAAGGTATTTTACGAAAAAATAGCTACATTATTCAACCAATGCAAATTATAAATTTAATGGATACATTTTTCACAGACATAACACTGTATATAACCTTGATCTAGTATTACGTCAGAAATATTTATCATCGGAGTTGGATAACTATTTATTTGATCTATATCTTGTAAAATTGCTTTTTTACCATAATAACTATTTTTTAATTTTTACACCTTTGCCGCCACAAGGTTCTGCTGGTCTTTTATACCCCACCCACGTGTAAGCTATTATAAAGGCTATACTAAAAAAACTGTATAGTATAAAGGCTATACTAAAAAAAATCTAACTTAAAATTAACAATACATCTTATGACACAATTAAATAGCGTCTGCTTAAAAATTATATTAAGGTCTCTTAGACTAAACAACGAAAGAAAATACTTTTGTTACGATTTTTTTAATATTGCAGTTGACTTCTGATAGCAACGTCGTAAGAATCAAGGTGATGGCTGGTTATGCATATTTTCCCTCTTCTTTCAAATATTGTTAAAAAAATCTTAAGTTAATTTGTTTGTGAGTTATCGGTAGTGGTCCTTGATACCCGCGGACTTTCAAACCCCACCCCTCCCAACTTTATTATTATTATTATTATAATTATTACACAATCGTTTTTACATCCACCTTAGACAAGCAACAAGTAATTTTTTATGCAAATAAGCTTCAAAAGTACAAATTTATCTGACATTGTCAGTCATTTTGAGAACAATAGAATTTCGTTGATTAGTCCGATTGTTGTCATTAATCGAATGAAACAAAATAAAATCTATATTTTTACGAAGCAAAATAAGTTTGCCTAAAACTCCAACTGAAAAAAATTATAGAAATTATAATTTATACCGAAGTTCATTTCTATTAGAAAGTCGACATATGACAATATTGGCAGTTGACAGTAACATTGTAATTCATCATTTACGTAAATGCAATAAGAACTAAATTGTGCGGTAAATAATCCAGCGGCAAATAATCGAGCGGCTCAGGACAAAGTAATTGGAGACACGAGGCGACCATTACCACGTCGACAATGATGTAAGATGAATGACTTCTTGTTCACATTTCTTGCAAATATTATTTAAATGACAATAAGTCATTTATCGCCGTTTTGTATTAGCAACAAACAACTTATGTAAATTAAATTTATATCGGTTTCGTAAAACATTTTATTTAGAAAGTGGTATAAGTAATTTTTTAGCTTTTTCTGTTCCGTATTGCTGCTTCCACTTTTTTTTGCATACAACAAGTTAAGAAATTGGTTAAACGATTTTGTGTTTTATGTGCAATTGCGATTGAAGTGAGGAATTAATTAAATATTGTTTTTAATAATAATCGGCTAATACACGCCCGTTTAGAGTAGAAAGTAAGGCATATCAAGAATTTTAGAATAATTATATACCCATGTTATAAAAAAAAATTATGGTTATTTGTTGACTTTGTGTACACGTACATAAGTCATATACATTTTATAAGTTATCTTTACAATTTTATTTGATTTGATTGTATATAATTTTATGACGCACCTTATATTATTTTTTTTGACAAAAATATTATAAAATTGGTTGGAAGGGAGATTTTTTACTTACTATCATCCTCCATAGTTCTTTTCTACCCTTTTTCCATTTTTGCACTCCATAATGACGTGCTCAGCATCCGCCCTAGTCGCTCCACCCAAGCAATAGCAATAGTTATAAAAGTTATATAACTTGCAAACGTATTGTACATAGTCTACGTGCGAAATAATATTGTTATAAAAACGGTTGCTAAAATACAAATTATATTGCAGGTATTTCATAGAAAACAACCCAGAAGTTGTCATATGTAGAAGCGACCACAAAGGTCCAATTTTATTTTCAGTAATTATACTGTCAAAACCCAATGAACTACATCACAACACATATTAAACAAACAACTATCACACTATGTTCAGTGAAATTTCTAGTTAATTTTCTAATATAGAATTAGTTTTTCTCCATTCAGAGTGCGCCATTTAGATGTGGTCAATGGAAATGTTGAATAACTTGAACAATTTTCAATGAAATTTGATAAATCTTTTTTATTATCAAATTTAAATCCTTATACTTTTTTTAGCTAGGTTTGAGACATTGACTTCATTCCATTGACCAAATTTTGATAATGTACTCTGTAATTTCACCAAAAAGTAGATCAAAATAAACCAAAACTATAATAAGTAAATCAAAACTAAAATATATAAATTTTGAATGAACTTGTAAACATGTGATTAATAGATATAGTAACGACTCTAGCCGCTCCAGTTCTACAATACCTATTACCAATACCAATTTCTTATACCTATAAAACATTTACGCTTACTATAATACATAATTACATAAAATTAATAATAATTAGTTTATTATAAAATATCTGATCATATATATCTTATCTCACTGATTTTTTTTTATTTTCAGCATCCAAGTTGAGGGTCCTGTTGAGAATCAGCAAGAAGTTTCTGTTGCACCTTTGAACTCTTCTAATGAACGTTTGGATCTTGAATCGAAGGAAGCAATTTATTTGAAAAAGTCACCTATCAGTCAGCTGATTGAATTGTGTTCTCGTGAACACATCTACCCCCCGTTATTTTCCACTGAAATGGTTTGCGACTCGAATGGTTTTCCTCAATTCAAGACCAGTGTTGTCGCATTCGGAATGAAGGCATCGGAAACGGCGGGCAGAAAACGTCTATCCAAGCACAAGGCTTGTGCTCTGCTTTTGGATATGGTGAAGGAAAGGTGGTTTAAAATCAAGTTAATTGAATAATTAAATAGATGCAAATATTAACATTATCATAGCTATCATTAACTATCTAACTTATTAATTTTTCACCTAAGAACCTTAATTTTATAATTCTTTGACATTTTAATCGCGCGACACTAAAATTGGAAAATTATGTGCGCATGTGAGCCAAAATTTGACATCAATGGGCCGATTCTGCTGCCCAACAGACCAATGTTATGGCAAGGCCATTTTACGCTATTCCATACATTATGCTACCGAATCATACTGAATACTGCCAAAAAGTCATGTATTTGCATTGCATTCAGGCGTTTTACACATAAACTGCAACGTCGCTTATCTAAGTTCGTTTTTTTGTCATTTGCACAGTTTTTAGGTTAGGTTTTCTATCTGACAACCTGAGAAAAACGCCTGACTGCACGACATGGCTTTTGTCAATAGAACAAATTAGAATGGAAAGTTCTTCATAACACAGCCTTGCCATAACATTTGTCTGTTTTGCGGCAGAATTGGATTTGCAGAACAACCACATGGCTTTTGTCAAAAGATCAAATTAGTATGGAAAGTTCTTCATAACATAGCCTTGCCATAACATTTGTCTGTTTTGTGGCAGGATTGGATTTCAAAATTTTAAAGCCATTTGTTAAAACTCAATGATGACTTGCAATAATTAGTTTAATTAACCTAAACCGGGTTTAAAAATTGGAAGACTCGGGAATGGTGCCGATTAGTTTTAAGTAAAAATTAATCTAAATCTGTTTTTTTCGTAAGTGTTAAAAAAAATAGAGCAATTTTGATTAAACTTCATACACGGTCTTAACAAACATCTCGAAATATTATAGGCCTACGAAAAGTGATTCAATTAAAAAAAAAATTAAATTATGGAACAACAGGGCTTGCGTTTGAGACATATAAGGTGCACAAAATCAATTGGAAATCGGATTTTTTAGTTATTTAAAAAAATTAATATTAAAATGAACAGTTTATAGCTCATTTATCGCCAAAATTTTAAAAGTTGTTAAATCTCAATTGTTGTTTGATAATCGCACTTATTGCACATATGTTCATGCAACTTGCCTCAATGCAAAATGCCACTTACAGATAGTTTTTTTTATTTAATTAATATTTATCTTTTGTATAGGTTTTTCATTTAATTAATCCAATGTAAGTGGAATAAAGTATAATAAATTTGAATTTTATCAATTTAAAATACTGAGAAGTATGGGGCAATTCTGCTGTAACAGGGCTAATAACTAATAATGTTATGCTTGTTTCTTGGTAGTGAGATCAATGAAAATGTCTCTATTTGATGTGCGATCAGGCGTCTTTTACATATAAACAAGCAAGAAAGAATCTTATGATTACAGCATCTTTGATGATGCATTTTTTACACAGTTTGCAGACATTTTTCACAGTTTTCACTACCAAGAAACAAGCACAACAAAGCGTTGCTATGACAACGCTATGCTATGGGCCTTGTTACGGCAGAATTTTAGCCATTAATAAAATTTAAAATAATTTCTAAATTTTATTAATTGAAAATTAAAGAAGTCTTATATTCAAGGTTTTATATTTTCATTGTAATAATAAATATGTTTATTGTCAATTATTTATCTAGCGGCGTGGATATTTATTGTGAAACCAAAAAAACTTCGAAACTGATGGTTAATTTCAGCAATGCTGATTTTGACCCTAAGAAGGAATTTACTAGTGATGTAGCTGGGCCAAGTAGACGTAGGAATAACCCTGTTGGTTGGTTGCAGGTAAAACTTATTCTGAAATTTAAATTCATGTATATGACATAACTATTAACTTATTCTATAATAGGAGTTCTGTACATCGAAAGGATGGCTGACCCCAACTTATACGCTGATGCTTACCGAAGGAGCAGCCCATGAACCTAAGTTTTACGTTACGTGCAGTCTAATGAAGTTTTTCGAAGTGGGTGCCCATCGTACCAAAAGAGGTGCCAAACGCGAGGCGGCCAATAAAGTGTGGCGCCAGGTTTTTGCGGAAAATGTTGACGTAATCACCAAAACTTTTGAGGAACTTAGAACTGAATAAAGAAACTAAGTTGAAGGCTTTCTTACAATTGTTTCTAATGTTATGGGTATCATTTTTGATTCTTAAGTGAATGTTTGTGAACTAACCTACTCTGTGTTGTATTTGGTGTGTGTGCCAGCTGTGGTTCTTATCTTCGTTGTTAGCCCAGCTACTACATATATGATATAAAACTTACTATCTATGTTGTAATCGTTTGTTGTATTGATTCATAATTTTCCGAAAATTATAATTTAAGTATGTTTATTATTAACAATGCATGAATGGTAATCTACTCCGATTTGCTCGCATCTTTTTATATAGAGATTTTATTTACAGAATTCAATGTTAGATGCTGCTACCAGTTAATCAGTATTTTCTAAATAGAGACTTGAATAAATTATTTATATTTTAAACCACTTATTTCTAGTTCTGATGTAGCATTAAGCTGAGTTCCTAATCCCTTATTAGTATTTTTAATTACTTTTTTAAAATTTCTCTAAATTACATTTCTCTAATTACAATCTATCTTTACACAATAACATATAAGACATTTGGTAATTTTGAGGATATATGAGCATTCAACATCAGAATGAAAATGCTTCATTTCTTCACGTTTTAAAAATTTCTGAACATTTTGTCATACCTCAGTAAAAATGGATCTGTGTGTATGTGTCTGTGTATGTTTTGTGTGTCCGCGCTTTTGCGTTCACGTTTTCGGGCGCAGGGATCAACCGATTTGAATGGTTCAAAAAACATTTGATTCCTATTGATAGGGAGATGTGCTGATTAGTTTTTGGCAAAAGCAGGTCCAGCCGTTCCGGAGATACGGAGCAAAGAGTGCAGAAAATAGAAATCGAGTTTTTGAGAGATCGGAGCATCGGATTTAAATGATCTAAAAGTCATTCAATTCGTAATGACGGGGAGAAGTAGTGATTAGATTTTGGCAAAGGCAGGACCAAAAGTTTCGGAGATACCGAGTTAAATGTGCAAAAAATAGCAGTTTTTGAGAGAACTAAGCATCTGATTTGAATTATTAAAAAAACTTTCTGCTTGTTTTAACAAAATAATTGCTTTTGAGAAAAAAATATTTCAAATTTTTTTTCTAATAATTTTAACTTTGTAATTCAGTTTATATCTCTTATATATACGTTTATATAAATATCAGGCAATGTTACAGGATTTATAATAATCTATATAAAAACATTTAATATTTCTGTAACATATTTTGTTACGATACGGGAAGTTCCAGCAATTTGCCTTCAGACACGATGCCATACACAACTAGTTTATTTTTTTTTTAGTAGTGATTAGATTTTGGCAAAGGCAGGTCAAAAAGTTTCGAAGATACCGAGTTAAATGTGCAAAAAATAGCAGTTTTTGAGAGAACTAAGCATCTGATTTGAATTATTCGATAAACTTTCTGATTGTTTTAACAAAATAATGCTTTTGAGAAAAAAAATATTTAAAATTTTTTTTCTAATAATTTTAACTTTGTAATTCAGTTTATATAACTCTTATATATACGTTTATATAAATATTAGACAATGTTACAGTATTTATAATAATCTATATGAAAACATTTAATATTTCTGTAACATATTTCGTTCCGGTACGGGAAGTTACAGCAATTTGTCTTCAGGCACGATGTCATACACAACTAGTTTAATTTTTTTAGAAAACTTTTATTGGGTAATACATTATTTTTCATATTGAACACAGTTTTGTTTATTTGTCAGCAATATTTATACTTACGTTAATTGCTATTCATAATTAAAATGATTCAAAATATGAAATTTATCTCTTTTGCTTTTCGCGCTCGATTCAAGATTCAAATTTCGCGCCCGTGTAACGATCGGTGAAGTTATTGCTCTACGTTATATGCAGCAAACTTCATGCGGTACGAGTTCAGGGCGAGTCCATTGCGCATTCTGTATTTGTCATCTCTGTCTAACATATTAGCGATGCGTGCGTGTGACAGAGAGCAGTGTGGTGACACGAATGCTTGTGAGGAGCTGTCAAGAATTATCGTATTTCTTGACAAGACGCCGTCGCGTGCGGTGGTCTAGTAGTAAA
>NW_020537324.1:62731971-62776582 GCF_003426905.1 Ctenocephalides felis
TTAAAGTAATCGCAAAATAAATCGAAAATGAAAATGTTTTATATATCTTTACGTTTCAAAGGTTTTTGAACATTGGGTCGATTGTGATTAGTCGTCGCGTATGTGAATAGAGATCTGTCATTGTATGCGTACCGGAGTCAACGTTGTATGCGTACCGGCGTCAACGTTGTATGCCTACCGATATCAACAAGGAAACCGACATAGATAGATAAATAAACATTTTAACATTAAATTACATCGTAGTACAAATCTTGATTTAATGAAAAATGCCTGGATCAAAGAATATTCTACCATGTTCCTTGAAATAATAAAACAAAAAAACATTTGTACTAAACGTAAGTTTATTGATTAGAAATTATTTCTATATTTTTTCATAGTTTCTATAAATCTATGAGTAATTAAAATGGAAAATATTTTTTAGACCAAACAGATATTACAGCTGTTCAAAGAATGAGATTATATCGCCAGCGAAAAAGTAAAAAAATACAAGCAGTTAATAAATGTATGTTAATTTAAATTGACATGAAGTTCTTCAAACACAATATTATATGATGATGAGTGAAACTGTGAAAATGATATTTGTTTAGGCGTTGTTTACATAATCCACTGTGTGAACGAATATTATAGAATTTATTAATCAGCAATTACTTCATTTCTCTAATGAAGGTTTATTTCTAAATGCTAATTACAATGACAAACCGATAATGTCATATTTGAAGTATAAAGCCATACTTATACACATTGCATAAATGTGTATAATGGTTGACACTAATAAATATTTACATCACGAGTGTTACCATGTTACTAAGAAACATTATTCAAAATTGTTATATGATGCATATATTTTTACTTAAATGCCATTTTGTACAGAAGAAAATAAGTTTTACTTCAACCGCGTATGAACCATACGCGTACTTTTTTATTATAAAAGTACCCAAGATCTATTACAATACGTTAAATGACTTAAATCTAATTGTTATCTATCTAATCATACCGTACGATACCTAAGACCATCAGTTCCTACATTTATATATATAAATCTATTACCGCCGCTTCATCATTATTTGCTATTAACCTATTATATATTACACACACACCCTACATATCTTTTTACCCCTTACACAAACCTACATTCTACCGTTTACACGCTATGTTTTACTCTAATCTATTATCTATTGTCTCTACCATATACTCTATATTCTATCGCCCACACCGGGAATTGAACCCGGGACCACCGCGTGGCAGTCGAGCGCCTTGACCACTACTCTATTGGTAGTAACTATTCCCCACAGATAATATATTAAGGGACGCACTGTTCTTCCGCGGTACTTTTTCCTATTAATCAAGTAATTAATACTAAGGCGACGCGACGACACGCGGAAAAAGGCGACCAATCACAGCGTTACGGTGGCCTAGTGGTTATGGTTGCTGCCTGCCACGCAGAGGGCTCGGGTTCGATTCCCGGTAGGGTTCGGAAAAAATAGCGTTTAAGAAACAATATAGGTGTAAGATAAGAAATAATATTAGGCGTATCATATATATACATATAGGGTTGTAGGCGTATTAGGCGTTCTATATAGTTAGTTAAAAGGCGTACGACATAGAATTTAAGGTTTAGGCATACGTAAATATGATATGGGTATCTTATAAGAAATACGTGTTATATGATAATCGTTAGCACAATTTAGATACGGGTACTGTATAAATGCATTTTTATCCTTATAACAACTTTTTAAATATTATTTAAATAAAAATAAAAATTCAAAATTCAAAAATTTAAATAAAAAAGTACGTGACATACCTCAACAATTAATTTTTGCAGCCACGAGTACAAGTTTTACAATATACATGTGCAGGGTTGTCCCAGAACTCAACCAACATGTTTCCGTTTGTCTGTTCGTCACGTTTTCTTGTGATAAATTTATGAAATGAACATTATAAGAACCATGCAAATTTTAATGCTATTATAAATATATAATTTATAATTTATTGTTATATAAATGTGTATAATGGTCGACACTAATAAATGTGTGAATCACGAGTGTTACCGTATTACTAATAAACATTATTCAAAATTGTTATATGATGTATTTATTTTTACTTAGATGCCATCTTGTACAGTAGCAAATAAGTTTTACTTCAATCGCGTGTGAATCTTACGCGCACTTTTTTTTTAAATTCGATTTAGGTTTGTAGACTTAAACGTGGACAAAAATTTTCATACTTTTCTGCTAATTATAGAGAAACTAGAGTTGCGCAAAAGCTTTTAGACAAAAAATCAAAACGAATGGCTTTTAACTTCTGAAATCAGTCCAGTCATTCTTAAGGAAACGTAGATCAACGTGGAATAATATCTACCTTACGCCCAAAGAAAAAGTCTGAATACTGTCAATTAAACATTTTTTGTATTGTATTTCAATATATCTGACTCAAAATTAAGTATCACTGTTAAATTTCTCGTTACAGTAAAATATTATAATAATTGTATGAGTACTGTCTAAAAAGCGCCAGCAAAGTCTAAAATAAATATATTTTACAATATATAAATGATAATTAACATAGTACTCCTCGGCTCTATTATATCGATATTATAGTCTAATACAAAATATCGATACACTTACTTTATAATAAGTGTTGAATCTTATGATTCATTTATATACTGCTTTAGTAAAATATTAATATAACCATATTCAAATATTTTATAAATGTGTATGCAAATTATAGATAATTTTATGCTCATTTTTATGATTTTTGGTAATATCGATTTATTGAACAAAACAAAGTCCTTAACCAATAAGAAAATACATCTAGAATGCTGGCTATACCTGGTACCAAAACAAAAAAGTGTGAATTTTCGATTCAAGTGATTTCGTGAAACAAAAAATTTCGATCTCAGAAAATTATTTCTCTGTTAAAGTTTAAATCAAATTTAATTTGATAATTTTTCATTCGTAATTGTGCGAAGTGAACGCGTATAAAGAGGATTCAATTTGGTAATTGATTATAAAATAATAATCGATTATAATGACTGAGTCGGCTCTTATTGAAGAAAACAGGTGAGCTCATTTATCTAGGTGTGATTTTTTGTTTAGGTCTGTCAAAAAAATATTTTGATCAAAATTATTTATATTAAAACAATAGTATGCAAATTTATTTTAATTGTTTAATAATAATGATTTATTAAAGTTATTTTATATCATTATTGCTGATGTTTTGTGTTTTTAAATTTAATGTTGACCAACTAACTTACAATTTTTCTTTGAAATTTATTGATTGCAAATATAATCGTACATATACAATTGTGTTATTTAAATACAATTTAATACTATTAATCATTTTTTCGGCAATTTTAAACCGGGTTTATAAAGAACAACAATTATTTTTTTGTTTTTGATTTTTTTTTATTTCGTTTAGTTCTGAGAGTGAGAGGGGTGTATTAAAGAATAATTATTTACATTTGTCGTTTTCTAAATGTATTCGATTTATTATAAAATGATTTTAATATTGCGAAATTAGTTGTTAGATTACAAATAGACATTATTATGAAACAATTTCGTTGAATATATTTGCAGATGATCAAGGTTTATTGTTAGTGAAATAATGAATTTTAATTTGTAAAGTTTATTTTTCTTCTTTTTGATTTAAAAAATAAAATGCATTTTGCATATTCAGCTTACAGTATATATTTAGTTTTTTTTAAAATTATTTATTGCATATGTTTTTAAACATTTTTTAAATTCTAAAAGCATTTCGGTAAACTATTATCTTCAACTAACGTATTAAAAAGGACAAAATTAGTTCATCTATTTTAATTAAAGCAGTGTTTTAAAGGGAATTTTAAAAATATTTTTATTGATTAAATATTTTTATTTACTTCATCACTTGTTTCATATCTGACCATACCTCTAAATCTCAATAATTTCATAATTTCATTATCTCAAAAATTAAATATTATTAATTTCTTTGGGTTCCCTGTTGACTAGTACCTAGAGCCATGGACTTCAAACCAAAAGTTTCTGGTTCGATATTCGCCTCTAAGTCTAGTAGTAGTGACATAGTCTATGTTACCAAGTGAAAATAGATCTCTTTGGCTTGACTGTGTTAATAAATCATATGTATTGCAGAAATTGTAATAATAAATTAATTGCATAGGTAGGACGACCGTTTGGGTTGCCATCAATAAAGCTTGGTCGCTTAAGAAGTTGATAAAGCAGATTATAATTTATAAGACTCTTTAATTTGTGATTGCCCTTAAATAATAGTAAAAAAGGTGCTATTGGATACTTTTCTACTTTCAGTATATATTAGGGTAGGGGGAGTCACAAAGGTCCAATTTGAATTTGAGTAATTCTGTTGTGAAAACTAATCCAATTATATCACAACAAATAAAAATATATCAAACAAACAAATATGTTTAGTAAAATTCCTAGCTAGTTTATCATTAAAATATGTGTTTTTGATGTTTTTCTCAAAAACTTGTTACCTGGTCTTTTTTCCGCATAGGCGGGGTAAGGAACAGTTCCAATGTCGTATTTTTAATTTTAAAAAGGTATTTTACGAAATAATAGCTACATTATTCAACCAATGCAAAATATAAATTTAATGGGTACATTTTTCACAGAGACAACACTGTATATAACCTTGATCTAGTATTACATCAGAAATATTCATCATCAGAGTTGGATAACTATTTATTTGATCTATATCTTGTAAAATTGCTTTTTTACTATAATATACTATTTTATTCACTATTTTTTATAAAATACTTTGCCAGGTTCTGTTGTTCCTTTTTACCACATCGACGTGTAAGCTTTTATAAAGGTTGTATTTGAAAAAAACTGTTAAATTTAATTTAAAATTAACAACACATCTTATGAAACAATTAAATAGCGACTATTTAAAAATTATATCAAGGTCTCGTAAACTAAACAACAGTGCTCACAACCAAAAAATCTAACAACGAAAGAAAATATTTTTGTTATGGATTTGCAAATATAGGTCTTTACTCCCAAAAGCAATGTCGTAGGAACCTTTTCCCCTCTACTTTCAAATATTATGGTTAAAAGATTTCTAACTTTACTTGTTTGCGAATTATAGGCGGTGGACCTCGTAACCCGCGGACCTTTAAACCCCCCTAATTTTATTATTGATATTATTATTATTATTATTATTATCCACATCCACCTTAGACGGGCAACAAGTGATTTTTTATGCAATTAATCTTCAAAATTACAAATTTATCTAACATTGTCAGTAATTTTGAGAACAATAGAATTTCATTGATTAGTACAATTGTTGACATTAATCGAATGAAACAAAATAGAATCTATATTTTTTACGAAGCAAAATAAGTTTAAAGAGCCTAAAACTCCAACTTGAAAAAAAAATTTCATACAAATTATAATTTATATCGAAGTTCAGTTCTATTAGAAAGTCGACATATGACAATATTGGCAGTTGACAGTAACATTGTAATTCATCATTTACGTAAATGCAATAAGAACTAAATTGTGCGGTAAATAATCCAGCGGCAAATAATCGAGCGGCTCAGGACAAAGTAATTGGAGACACGAGGCAACCATTACC
Organism: Ctenocephalides felis; assembly: GCF_003426905.1. Classification (NCBI taxonomy): domain Eukaryota; kingdom Metazoa; phylum Arthropoda; class Insecta; order Siphonaptera; family Pulicidae; genus Ctenocephalides; species Ctenocephalides felis. The sequence continues at coordinate 62,737,558 of NW_020537324.1, forward strand.
ACGTCGACAATGATGTAAGATGAATGACTTCTTGTTCACATTTCTTGCAAATATTATTTAAATGACAATAAGTCATTTATCGCCGTTTTGTATTAGCAACAAACAACTTATGTAAATTAAATTTATATCGGTTTCGTAAAACATTTTATTTAGAAAGTGGTATAAGTAATTTTTTAGCTTTTTCTGTTCCGTATTGCTGCTTCCACTTTTTTGCATACAACAAAGTTAGGAAATTAGTTAAACGATTTTGTGTTTTATGTGCAATTGCGATTGAAGTGAGGAATTAATTAAAAATGTTGCTTTTTAATAATAATCGACTAATAATACGACCAGTAGAAAGTAAGGCATTACAAGAGTTTTAGAATATTTTACTTTTTATAAACTATTATAAACAATGTTATAAAAGTTTATTTTACTGTTTATTTGTTGACTTTGTATACACGTACATTAGTCATACACATTTAATAAATTCAATATTATTTGATTGTATATAATTATAGAGCGCACCAAATATTTTTTTTGTCAAAAATATTATAAAATTGGTTGGAAGGGAGATTTTTTACCTTACTATCATCCTCCATAGTTCTTGTCTACCCTTTTAACATTTTTTGCATCCCATAATGGCGTGCTGAGCATCCGCCCTAGTCGCTCCACCCAAGCAATAGCAATAGTTATAAAAGTTATATAACTTGCAAATGTATTGTACATAGACTATATAATATTGTTATAAAATTGGTTGCTAAATTTTTTATTAGGATTTTTCAGAGAAAAACTGAAAACTGATAAAATTGCATGCATTTCAAGCAACCCAGTAGTTGCCATATGTAGAGGTGGACCACAAAGGTCGAATTTGACTTTCAGTAATTTTTCTGCCAAAACCCAATAAACTACATCACAACACCTAACACATATCAAACAAACAACTATCATACTATGTTCAGTAAATTTTCTAGTTAATTCTAAATATAGAATTATACCCGAGAGATCGCATAAAATGAGACAAGGGAAAATAGATAGATGTCTTATTTTTAGATTAATAATAAATTTAATAATAGATACAAGATTCAACCAATGCAAATATAAATTTCATAGGCACATTTTTTGCAGTGTATATAACCTGGATCTGGTATTTTGTCATGAATATTCATCAATAGAGTTGGAATTACTATTAATTTATTCAATTTCTTTTAAAATTGTTTTAACTGAATTTACATTTTAGTTTACTATTTTTCATTGCTAACGTCTTTGCCAGGGTAGAGGTTCAGTTGGTCCTTTTCACCCCACCTACATGTAAGCTATCATAGAGGTTATATAAGAACATCTATTGAATCTCACTTTAAATTAACAATACAATACACAATTAAATGGAGCATACTTAAAAATTTTATTACGGTCTTGTAAACTAAACAACAGCTCACAACAAAAAAAAAACTGTCAACAAAAGAAAGTACTCTTGCTATAATTTTTAAACAAGGCGTTTATCTCCTGGAGGCGATGTTTGACTTGAGGAAATGGCTGTTTACATATCTTGTTTCCTCTACTTGCAAATATTGTTGTTAAAAAAATTATAGTTTTACATGTTTTTGAGATATTGGTGGTGGACCTTTTTATCTTTAAGTCTTGCTTTACCTTATCTATTCAAGGTGTGCCATTTATATGTGGTCAATGGAAATGATGAATAACTTGAACAATTTTCAATGAAGTTTGATAAACTTTTTTTATTATCAAATTTAAAGCCTTACAATTATTCCAGCTAGATTCAAGATATTGACTTCATCCCATTGACTTTATTCCATTGACCACATATTGATGGTGCACCATCTAATTTCACCAAAAAAGTAGATCAAAATAAAACTAATATATCAATTTTGAATTAACTTGTAAACATCTGCCTGATACATGCAGTAACGACTTTAACTGCTCCAATTCTAGTTTTTACATACATATAAAATATTTACGCTTACCATAATACATAATTACATAAAATAATATTAACTACACTAATACATAATATCTGATCACATGTAACTTATTTTACTGGATTTTCATTTCTACAATTTTTCCTTTATTTTCAGCATCCAAGCTGCTGAGGGTCATGTTGAGAATCAGCAAGAAGTTTCTGTTGCACCTTTGAACTCTTCTAATGAACGTGGATTGGATCTTGAATCGAAGGAAGCAATTTATTTGAAAAAGTCACCTATCAGTCAGCTGATTGAATTGTGCTCTCGTGAACACATCTACCCCCCGTTATTTTCCACTGAAATGGTTTGCGACTCGAATGGTTTTCCTCAATTCAAGACCAGTGTTGTCGCATTCGGAATGAAGGCATCGGAAACGGCGGGCAGAAAACGTCTATCCAAGCACAAGGCTTGTGCTCTGCTTTTGGATATGGTGAAGGAAAGGTGGTTTAAAATCAAGTTAATTGAATAATTAAATAGATGCAAATATTAACATTATCATAGCTATCATTAACTATCTAACTTATTAATTTTTTATCTAAGAATCCGAATTGTTAATTTTATAATTCTTTGACATTTTAATCGTGCGACACCAAAATTGGAAAATTATGTGCGCATGTGAGCCAAAATATGACATCAATGGGCCGATTCTGCTGCCCAACAGACCAATGTTATGGCAAGGCCATTTTACGCTGCAATTTCCATACATTATGCTACTGAATCATACTGAATACTGCCAAAAAGTCATGTATTTGCATTGCATTCAGGCGTTTTACACATAAACTGCAACGTCGCTTGTATGTTTAGAAGCTGAGTTAGAAAGATCCAGTTATCTAAGTTCGTTTTTTTGTCATTTGCACAGTTTCTAGGTTAGGTTTTCTATCTGACAACCTGAGAAAAACGCCTGACTGCACGACATGGCTTTTGTCAATAGAACAAATTAAAATGGAAAGTTCTTCATAACATAGCCTTGCCATAACATTTGTCTGTTTTGCGGCAGAATTGGATTTGCAGAACAACCACATGGCTTTTGTCAATAGAACAAATTAAAATGAAAAGTTTTTCATAGCATAGCCTTGCCATAACATTTGTCTGTTATACGGCAGAATTGGGTTTCAATATTTAAAAGCCATTTGATAAAACTCAATGAGGACTTACGGTAATTAGTTTAATTAACCTAAACCGAGTTTAAAAATTGGAAGACTCGGGATCGGTGCCGATTAGTTTTAAGTAAAAATTAACCTGAATCTGTTTTTTTCGTAAGTGTTAAAAAAATAGAGCAATTTTGATTAAACTTCATACATGATCCTAACAAACATCTTAAAATATTACAGGCCTACGAAAAGTGATTCAATTAAAGAAACTTTATTAAATTCTGGAACAATATGGCTTGCGTTTGAGACATATAACGTGTGCACAATATCAATTGGAAATCGGATTTATCAGTTATTTAAAATAACTATGTATTATCAAAATGAACAGTTTATAGCTCATTTTTCGTCAAAATTTTACAAGTTGTTAAATGTCAATTGTTGTTTGATAATCGCACATATTGCACATATGTTCATGCAACTTGCCTCAATGCAAAATGCCACTTACAGCTAGTTTTTTTTATTTAATTAATATTTATCTTTTATATAGGTATTTCATTTAGTTAATCCAATGCAAATGGAATGAATGAAGGTCGCATATAAAAAATTTGAATTTTATCAATTTAAAATACTAAGATGTATGGGGCAATTCTGCTGTAACAGGGCTAATAACTAATAATGTTATGCTTGTTTCTTGGTAGTGAGATCTATGAAAATGTCTCTATTTGATGTGCGATCAGGCGTCTTTTACATGTGAAAAAGCAAGAAACAATCTTATGATTACAACATCTTTGCTCATGCAGTTTTTACACAGTTTGCAGATATTTTTCACAGTTTTCATTACCAAGAAACAAGCACAACAAAGCGTTGCTATGAAAACGCTATGTTATGGGCTCTGTTACGGCAGAATTTTAGCCATTAAGAAAATTTAAACTAATTGCTAAATTTTATTGATTGAAAATTAAAGAAGTCTTATATTCAAGGTTTTATATTTTCATTGTAATAATAATAAATATATTTATTGTCAATTATTTATCTAGCGGCGTGGATATTTATTGTGAAACCAAAAAAACTTCGAAACTGATGGTTAACTTCAGCAATGCTGATTTTGACCCTAAGAAGGAATTTACTAGTGATGTAGCTGGGCCAAGTAGACGTAGGAATAACCCTGTTGGTTGGTTGCAGGTAAAACTTATTCTGAAATGTATATTCATGTATATGACATAACTATTAATTTATTCTATAATAGGAGTTTTGTACATCGAAAGGATGGCTGACCCCAACTTATACGCTGATGCTTACCGAAGGAGCAGCCCATGAACCTAAGTTTTACGTTACGTGCAGTCTAATGAAGTTTTTCGAAGTGGGTGCCCATCGTACCAAAAGAGGTGCCAAACGCGAGGCGGCCAATAAAGTGTGGCGCCAGGTTTTTGCGGAAAATGTTGAAGTAATCACCAAAACTTTTGAGGAACTTAGAACTGAATAAAGAAACTAAGTTGAAGGCTTTCTTACAATTGTTTCTAATGTTATGGGTATCATTTTTGATTCTTAAGTGAATGTTTGTGAACTAACCTACTCTGTGTTGTATTTGGTGTGTGTGCCAGCTGTGGTTCTTATCTTCGTTGTTAGCCCAGCTACTACATATATGATAATAAACTTACTATCTATGTTGTAATCGTTTGTTGTATTGATTCATAATTTTCCGAAAATTATAATTTAAGTATGTTTATTATTAACAATGCATGAATGGTAATCTACTCCGATTTGCTCGCATCTTTTTATATAGAGATTTTATTTACAGAATTCAATGTTAGATGCTGCTACCAGTTAATCAGTATTTTCTAAATAGAGACTTGAATAAATTATTTATATTTTAAACCACTTATTTCTAGTTCTGATGTAGCATTAAGCTGAGTTCCTAATCCCTTATTAGTATTTTAATTACTTTTTTAAAATTTCTCTAAATTACATTTCTCTAATTACAATCTATCTTTACACAATAACATATAAGACATTTGGTAATTTTGAGGATATATGAGCATTCAACATCAGAATGAAAATGCTTCATTTCTTCACGTTTTAAAAATTTCTGAACATTTTGTCATACCTCAGTAAAAATGGATCTGTGTGTATGTGTCTGTGTATGTTTTGTGTGTCCGCGCTTTTGCGTTCACGTTTTCGGGCGCAGGGATCAACCGATTTGAATGGTTCAAAAAACATTTGATTCCTATTGATAGGGAGATGTGCTGATTAGTTTTTGGCAAAAGCAGGTCCAGCCGTTCCGGAGATACGGAGCAAAGAGTGCAGAAAATAGAAATCGAGTTTTTGAGAGATCGGAGCATCGGATTTAAATGATCTAAAAGTCATTCAATTCGTAATGACGGGGAGAAGTAGTGATTAGATTTTGGCAAAGGCAGGACCAAAAGTTTCGGAGATACCGAGTTAAATGTGCAAAAAATAGCAGTTTTTGAGAGAACTAAGCATCTGATTTGAATTATTAAAAAAACTTTCTGCTTGTTTTAACAAAATAATTGCTTTTGAGAAAAAAATATTTCAAATTTTTTTTCTAATAATTTTAACTTTGTAATTCAGTTTATATCTCTTATATATACGTTTATATAAATATCAGGCAATGTTACAGGATTTATAATAATCTATATAAAAACATTTAATATTTCTGTAACATATTTTGTTACGATACGGGAAGTTCCAGCAATTTGCCTTCAGACACGATGCCATACACAACTAGTTTATTTTTTTTAGTAGTGATTAGATTTTGGCAAAGGCAGGTCAAAAAGTTTCGAAGATACCGAGTTAAATGTGCAAAAAATAGCAGTTTTTGAGAGAACTAAGCATCTGATTTGAATTATTCGATAAACTTTCTGATTGTTTTAACAAAATAATTGCTTTTGAGAAAAAAAATATTTAAAATTTTTTTTCTAATAATTTTAACTTTGTAATTCAGTTTATATAACTCTTATATATACGTTTATATAAATATTAGACAATGTTACAGTATTTATAATAATCTATATGAAAACATTTAATATTTCTGTAACATATTTCGTTACGGTACGGGAAGTTACAGCAATTTGTCTTCAGGCACGATGTCATACACAACTAGTTTAATTTTTTTTAGAAAACTTTTATTGGGTAATACATTATTTTTCATATTGAACACAGTTTTGTTTATTTGTCAGCAATATTTATACTTACGTTAATTGCTATTCATAATTAAAATGATTCAAAATATGAAATTTATCTCTTTTGCTTTTCCCGCTCGATTCAAGATTCAAATTTCGCGCCCGTGTAACGATCGGTGAAGTTATTGCTTTACGTTATATGCATTCAACTTCATGCGGTACGAGTTCAGGGCGAGTCCATTGCGCATTCTGTATCTGTCATCTCTGTCTAACATATTAACGATGCGTGCGTGTGACAGAGAGCAGTGTGGTGACACGAATGCTTGTGAGGAGCTGTCAAGAATTATCGTATTTCTTGACAAGACGCCGTCGCGTGCGGTGGTCTAGTAGTAAATAACATAAATATCAACAAAGTATACGCATTTAGATTTATAGACAATCCGGAAACAATAACAAATAGTTGTTTAATCATTATTAGTTTTATGACGTATGAATTTCGATAATTGTGTGCAATAGTGTTTTAGTGCAACAAAATGGATGACCCTAATAGAATGATGGCACACGGCGGCGGTCTTATGGCACCGCAGGGTTATGGTCTCTCACCGAACGACGGAACCCCCACGGGGGATGGGGAAGCGAGGAAACAAGATATTGGTGAAATTTTACAACAAATCATGAACATTACGGATCAAAGTTTGGACGAAGCACAGGCCAGAAAACACACGCTGAACTGTCATCGTATGAAACCTGCTCTGTTTTCGGTGCTGTGCGAGATCAAAGAGAAAACCGGTATGTCAGATTAAAAATATTTTTTATTTCGATTATGAGCGAGAGTCCGGTTGACTTATGCTAAGCCGCGGCATTTCACTCGTCTCAAGGTTCCTCCGAGAGCGATGCAACAACACCTTACCACTTTGCCTCTCGTGCTACCTGAGATTGTATCTTGTTTTGCACGCTTGTTCACTTTAACGAATTCCATTGTTCGGTCTCCAGTTGTAATACGACTTACAAATATTTGTTCAGACGTTGCAAGATATTTAATCTGTAAATAAACCAGTAGTATTCCATAAAAAATCGACTATGTACATATTTAATTAGGTTATTATTGTGAAACTGTCGACGCCAATATTGCCGGTTAACTTGTTCCGCCAATTTTTTGTTCTGTCAAAGTGACAGCTCGCATGAGAAATGATTGTAAACATCAATCATGCTGATTGCGGTCATAAATTCTCACAAGGCATTGACCTTGATGCTGTTGACATTTTCTCAGATTTATTACTATATTTATAGGAGCATGCTTATTGTTTTCACATTTTTTGACACTGTTTATTACAGACTTTTACTTATAATAAAATCAAACCCTAGCGTGTACTAAAAATTAATTTTATTATGCGACAATGAACTTCAAACGCCGTTCAATTGAATGCATTCATTCAAAGTAATAATTTTGGTTCTATTCAAGTTAAATCGAATATAAACTATATTATACTCTTTTATTTAGTAAAGAATCGATCACTTAAATCTTATTCAATGAGTAAATTTTTTAATATTTATTTATCGTTCACTTATAATAAAATCAAAGCTAAAAATTAATTTTATTATGTGATAATGAACTTCAAGCGCTGTTAAATTGAACGGTTGTATTTAAGTTAAATCGAGTATAAGCTATATTATACTCTTTTATTTAGTAAAGAATCGATCATTTAAATCCTATTCGATGTGCACATTTTTTAATATTCATTCACCGTTCACTTATAATAAAATCAAAGCTAAAAATTAATTTTATTGTGTGATTGAACTTAAAACACCGACTATTTAAATGTATTTATTCAAACGTACTAATATCGATTCTATTTGTGTTAAATTGAGTATAAACTATATAATACTATCTTTAGTTTACTTTATTTGGTAAACTATTCAAGCCTTATTTAATGTGTACATTTTTTTATGTTTATTTATTGTGCCTTAAGCCATGCTATTTGCTTAAATGCTTTCAAATATATTGTATAGACAAAATCTAAGAACTTATAAATTGAACGACATCGTTTATACCCAAGAAAGAGGTTTTTTGAATCATTCAAATCGGAGGCTTAGATCTCTTAAAAACTACTATTTTTCGCACATTTAGCTCCGTATATCCAAAACGGCTGGACCTGCCTTTACCAAAAACTAATTACTACTTCAACCTATGATTACAAATTGAATGTTTTTTGAATCATTTCAATCGGATGTTCCGTGCTCTTAGAAAAAAAATGTAAACACACGAACACACACACATATTCATTTTTTCTAAGATATAAATGATGCCCCAATGAAAGATTTGCATTTTTGTAAATCTTATTTTATTTATTTTTATTTTTTTTATATGGCTTTTTAACCCGGTGGTCATTTAGCCCCTTGCTACAAGGTTATATATATTTTACAATATTAGGTAAAAATAATTAGTTATATTAGCTATTTAATAGCTAATACATTTTATTCTTGCCTATATTTCTACATTGAATTTTTGCAAAAAAAAATCTCAAATATTTTGTCAATTCATCTGCAGATGTGGCTATAAGATTTAGAGAAAAAAAATGGCTATAGGCAAGTTATAATATATTTAATTAAATCTGCTGGCTAATTTCTTGATTATTATATAACTTTATATAATTATAACATTTATGTATCACAAAGACTCCGTAGAAAAATATTAGTTTGTTTCTTTATCATTTATGGTAATTCTTTTATGTGTAGTTTTCTTCCAAATTCCACAAAAACAAATGTTATACATGAAATTTATGAAACAATATTTTTTTATTTATTGCACTATAATTTACTAATTTATTACATATGATTCATTTTATACATTTAACATATTCGCGGACGTGAATGCTAAAGCATTCATTTTCATTTGTTGCAGAATCACATGAATACTATAGCATTTAATTTTTTTTTTCAATATTTTTATTAACAACGATCAAAAATTATAAATTACAAATATGAGGTGTTGACAAATATTTACATGAAATTACATACACATATTCATCTAACAAACAAAAATATACAAAATTCAAATTTTGAATTTGATTTTATATTAACCTCACTTCTTTCTAATTAATATATCTGTCAGTGTAATGACGAACTGAATTTTTAGGTAGATTTATATTATCTTATATTTTTCAATAGAAGCGTAATACTTGACGTGGATGCTATAACATTCATAGTATAAAACGATTAAAACATGAAAATCTTACACTCTTATAAACGTTCTTCAATCAAATTTTGGACATCATAAACAATTTAAAAATATTTCCTTTTGCCTTGTTGCTGTCCACAAACGTGTTAATAATATTAAATCTTATTTTATTTTTATCCTGTATCAATTTGTTTTAGTCAATGTCTTATGAACCTTACTCTATTATATTATTATTATATATTCAACAATTTGGTCTGTGACTATTAATCATCTGTCGTTTAAACTTTGCTAATATAAATTTCATATACCTCGTAAAATTAATACAAAATCATTTACATAAAATTTGTTACAACATAGGGTATAAATTCAGGTGTAAAATTCCAATGAATTGATTGCTATATTCGAGGTGTGAAAAAAGTTGTACATCAGAAACAGAACTTATGTTAAATCTTATTTTTAGCTTTCTAAAAATAGGCAGATGCGATTGCGCGGCTTCCTTACATTGCCTTCCTTTGCTGTATGATATGATCTGTGTCAGTCATATTGAATATTCAAAATTATTCGGTTTTGTATAAATTTTAGTTAATTTATCTAAAGTTGTACTAAACTAATAATTTTATGTTTCTATGTAATCTCATATAAATGTATATATTTATTGTTATTTATACATTGTTTTATACCCAGACGCCGATACATTGTTTTATACCCAGACGCCGATACATTGTTTTATACCCAGACGCCGATACATTGTTTTATACCCGATCAATCAATTGGCATTCGATTTAGACTTTTAAATACTATATATATATATATATTAGGGTGGTTCTTAATATGGACATTCACGAATTTCCTTGCTCCTTCCTTCCAAATTGATAAAAAAAAATCTCTAAAAGTTTTAGCTTTTAATATTAACTTTTAGATAGTGCGCAATTTAATCAAAGCTTTGTATGGAAATAGCATGGAACAATTTTCGAAAATTTTAAAAATGTTTTTTTAGGTATTAAAGTTTAATAAAATATGATTTCAAAAAACTGAGAATGTCTGTCGAATTGCTACTTAGACGTGTCCTTTATTTACTCACAAAATTTTCTGAAACAGAAAATACTCTCATACTTGCGACCAAATTATTCTTAATTGTTTTTAAAGCCTGATATAATAATTCTAAGTTTTTTGTTCTTTTATGTGTGGCTTATAGGGTTTAAAACTCTTTTTTTTAAAAGTTTGAGTAGAGGAAGTTACTTCTTCAAGAAGAAACATATTTAAATTAACACACATATTTAAATTAATATATACACTGGTATAAAAATCTAAATTAATATATACAAAATCTTTATGGGAATCATTGCAGACTGATAAGATGTCAAATGCTATTGAACCGATATGATTTCAAGAATCAAAACGCTTGCATCTATCTTTTATATTTGGCTATATTTGTCATTTTCCATTTATACAGTGAAAACCGACTTCTTTCACTAAAAAAACGGTTTTCGAATTCCATCATTTTCGCCAAGAAACCGGTTTTTGAAAACCGACAAACCCTAACTTATATATAAATACTTACAGAAAATTAATTACATAAAAATACACTACACTATTACACGGTATTAACCAAGCTACTAATAATACTTGGAACATTTAAAGCTATATGATTTTTGAAATTTTTTTTTGTTACATACATTGTTATGTTGTATATATTAAAGGAATTAAAACTAAAAGAAATATAAGCATTATTTAAACAATTTAATCATTCAAACAATTCATTGGTATCATTCACAGCCTGAATTAAAATCTCTATCAACCTTAATCTGAATCTGAATTTCTCTTTGACATTCTTCAATAGGTCTTTAAAAAATATATTTATTTGATGTGTATGTTTATTGACCTCAAATAAATATATTTTTTACCATGTACAAATTTTGCAATTTGCTTACACTTCCGCATCACAAATTTAAATTGTTTACGGCGTTCTCATAAACACGAAGTCAGACCTTAGTACTTTATAAGCTTTGAAATGCATAGAAACTAATTTAAATATATATGAGATTCTATTTCTCATGGCTATAAATATATATACGTGGTACCATGTATAATATATATTATACTGTATATATATATATATATATATATATATGTATATATATGCGTATGTATATATGTATATATCCATATATACATATACACTGAATTCCAGTTAAATACATTTATGAAAAACACGCTGTTTCCAGCCTCATTTAATGACGTCGATTCTGCCTCGTGTTTATGGTTGTATAAATATATACATCTATCTGTGCCTTTCTACAATTGTATATATAAACATATATATATATATATATATATATATATATATATATATAATACAATATCATATATTATGTATGTATTCATGTATGCGAAATTCATCTCCCAAACCGTCGAAAGTTAGTGAATGATCAGCCATTTTGATTTACTGAAAATGAAAAGCCGTCGCATTCGATATTTTGCTTTTTTTTTAATTTTGAGGTCCAATAATAAGTACATCATTATTACTTAAATCATAATTGTTTTTTCCTCCAATTTAAAAAATATATATTTCAATATATAATTGTCTACAACATAATGGTGGATTAGTGTCTACCCTTGGGTATTATAATTCTTCATTGGATATTTTACATAAGTACATTTGTATTTAATATAAAAATAAAAATCATTATACTGTATTTAAGCGACAAAAAAAGAATAGTTATTCGTTTAAAAGAGCTCATTTGAAACTTAATATTTTTACACTATATAACAAAACACTGAAATTGAGAATAAATTTTTAAAAGAATCTTAAAGTGGAGCTTAAAGTTTTGTGTTTGTGGTTTAGAAATTGAACATTTATTATATCTTGGGGTCATATTAGTGTCTTATGATGCGTACATTGTTTGTTCTTTTAAAAAAAATTAAACTCTAATTATCTTTGTACCATTTATCTTAAAATTTGGAACTTTAATTTTCAAACTAATTTCCAAACATTTATTTTTCTTCAACCTATCTTGTTTCGGTTATAACGATTTATATTATGTTCATATTTAAACAACTATTAATTATGAATTTATGATGTCTACAAATGTCTTCACAGAACTTTATTAAATGGTTTGACGTGAGTCTTTTTATATTAAACGTTTTTATTGTGCTTTTATTAAAAAATAAACTGATTTTCTCAACGCATTACACCGTAATTCACACCATTAATTGCACTCTTATGTCCATCTATAATACTTATGAGAAATCTTTTATGAGAAACCTTTTTAATCTGAAGCTCATAACACTTCAAAAATAATTTATCCATTATTATAAAAGGATTTATATTAAAAAAAATTATTTAAAATATTACTAATAATATTTTTATTTAAAAAATACATTATCAGATAAAAAAGGACATATTTCTATATACACATCTAAATATACATTATTAGATAAATACATTAGAAAATTAGTACTAAAAATTCACATTATTAGATAAATATCTAAGTAGTTATAGTTATAAATTTTATAATTAAAATCTGCATAATCATCTATACCAGTGATTCTCAAAGTAGTTCATATGGATTTCTAGGAATCTTTGACAACATGTGACCTCATTCAAGGGGTCCAAGTAAACGAAAAGGAATTTTTGAAATCCACGACAGTGCTTGTTAATACGTATCTATATTTATTATTATTTTGAAGTCAATTAATAAATGTTTTGACTTGGATTCGTATCTGTACTTCAAATGTTGAATACTAAACGTTAGAATTAATAAAAATTTATAAAAAGTGAAATCGGTATCGGCTATATAGGGAGTCCATGGCATAGTCTAAGGGGGTAAGGGGTCTATGACACAAACAAGTTTGGGAACCTATGATCTATATAATTTTTTGCTATATGTGAACCACATATATAGGATATAAGGGGACCATGGCAAAGCCTAAGGAGCCTACGACCCAAACAAGTTTGGGAACCCATGATCTAAATTATCATCTTTTTGAATAGTTTTATGTTTATTTTATTTCTACTTTACTTTCAGCGAATCTACTTTGATTTTAAGACTTAATTAAGATTATTAAAGTTAATAATCTACGTTATTACATTTTGTTATTAAAATATTTGTGATATATTTAAAATTGTACTCGTTACTTTCCTAAATATATAATGTTGTACGAATATTTTTCTACCCTACCTTTGCCATTTTTTTTTTAATATTTCACACTAATTGTAAGAACATTTCAGCTATATATTCAGCTTCAGGTGTACTAATCTTTTTTTAAGTAAAATCTTATAGAACATTCCTACAATTCTGAGCATTTTTACAGAATAATGTTACACATTCTTTCATTACATTTTTTACTAAAAATACTATACAGTAAAAATTCTTAATACCATTTTAACAGTAAACTATTCAGATCATTTCCATGAGCCGATGCTTCAAATAAGTATACATGTCTGAAGAGAATGTATATTTGCATATATATATATATATATATGGGTATGTATGTATATATATAAACTTCCTACCCCCGTGCGTTTATATTGCGGCGAGGGTAATGCTATCGGTTATTGACTCTTCTTGTGTAATGAGGGGTAGTAAAAGTTTTTACGATTCTCGCCTTCGGCAATGAGATTGCCGAGGGCACGTTTGATAGACAAACAGTTCCATCCGAGAACCCTGGAATGCTAATCTCTTTATTTCGTTAACACCCGATTAAAGCCATAAAATAAATACGCTACTTGTTAGTCTGGCATAATAGATTTGAGAATGCGATTTGGCACTCCATGGTGCCGTAGGTGCACGAATTAAAGTTAATGCAAAGCCGTAAATCTTCAAGTGGAGGTAAAAATTCGATTCTTTAATAAGGCTGAGTACTTATGGACGCGCGAGGAAGACATTTAATATTTTTTGGTGATAGTAAATACACCTTCCCCCGTTTTACACTCTACTCGATTTACGCGTTTTTGAATATACACCGTTTTTGAAAAAAAAATTCAAAAACACTAAGCTACAATAACATTTATATTGTTTTACTGTCAAAATACAACACTAAACTAGTGGTGCATGGCATCGTGCCATGACGGCAAATTGCTGGAACTTCTAGTACCGTATTTAAAAAAAACTTTGAAAAAATTAGATTTTTTAAAAATTTTGAAATTTTTGAAAAAAAATGACTTTTGAAAAATTTTATTTTTTTATATCTTGATTTTTTGTTGTATTTTGATATTTTTTGAAAATTTTGAACATTTTTTTAAAGCGATTGCGCTGCATTGCTGATTTGGAGTCGAAATATCAGAGCGCTTAAGCGCCGCGTAGTCGTCTAACGTGTGAACATTTGTACGGAACCCATATAAATGCACAAAAAAATTGTACTTATCATTAAAATTTTCATAAAATATCTGATAATACGGTGTACATATTTTTTATTCACAAATCGGTTCATCGGTGTTCGCAAAATCGTCGACAACAATTTGCATCCGCACACACACATACAGACATTCATTGTTTCTAAGGTATGCCAAAATGTTCAGAAACCTTTGAAACGTAAAGAATTTTTATTTTCGGTTTTTTTGCTATTACTATAATATACCCTAAGGGAAGTTAAAAATGCGAATACTTAGTATTCTATATGCCTGATGAAAATATATAAACATATTAGGGTGGTCCTTAAAATGGTCATTTTCGAATTTCCTTGCTTCCAGGGGCTCAAATGGTTCCAAATTGATAAAAAACAATTCTCTGAAAGTTTTAGCTCTTAACATTAACTTTTAGATAGTGCGCAATTCAATCATATATGCATATATATATATATATATATATATATATATATATATATATATAAGACGGAAACTCTCCGTTTTATGATCAAAACTAAATTGACTGTGTGTATCAGCTAGAACGTTTGAAATGCCAAAACAAAGATAGTTTTTAATTAGTGTTTACATATATTAGTAAATATAAATAATTGATACCGTAAATTTATTCAAGTTGAGTAAATAAAGTATTATTTTTTACAAAATATATAGCTCGACAATGGCAAAAGATTAAAAAAAAACTAGAGAGTATAATAAAGGTCATATCTTTACAGACCTAAATTCCAATTTTGAACCAGAATGATGAAATAATAAAAGATGGTGGTAATGTTTATTCTAGTATTTGTATTGTTATTATTTATTAAGTTTGATACGTTAATTTTTCAATTAATTTATTTTTCATTCAATGATGATTATTAATTTATTTTTCGTTCAATGTGTTTGTTATTCACCATATTAATAACTGACACAAAAATTTTTTAATAGTGATTTTAGTGATATAAGAGTGATTTTTTGTGATATAAGAGTGAATTTTTTGTCACACGATTTTTATTTCAACATTCAATTTATTTATTATTTAATGAAAGTATGTTTGACTTTGTGACGCTTTTTTTATTTTCTACCTAGCCTTTCGTTACCTTTATAATCTCTGGTTCATGGAAACCTTCTCTTATATTAACGAAAAGTGTAAATCTTCCCGCAGGAGTCAAAATTCGTTTCCTTAAACCTTTTGTTAGCCAAAACTCGTTTTCTCTCCGCTACTTATTTAAATACATTTCGAATCTGAAAGGCACTGTACAGTAGTATGTATTTGTAAATTTACATACATGGTGTAAAGGTCTCTCTGGATTTAAATGTTACATTTTTTGAATGTTAATTGCCTTACACTTTTATCTTATATATAGTATTAACTATTATTAAATTATTGGCAGTGGTATTTGGTTTTATTTTGTTACATAGCGTATTTTTTAGCTTTATCCAACTTTTGTAATACGAATTTTTATATCATAAACTTTTAATTTATATCATAGTTAAGTTTTGAATAAACCTGGTATAAAATCATTTTCATATTCTGTCTTGAAATCTTACGAGACTCATGCAAATTTTCTGAAAGTTCTGTAGAAACTCATAAAACTTTTGTAATTTATATCTAACTTGAACAACTAAAATTATATATATGTATATATATATATATATATATATATATATATATTTGTGTATTTCGATAGATACATGGTTAGTGACGATTGTTTACATGACTTCTGTTTCTTGCGTCAGTCATGTAATTTTCATACTTCGGATGATTTATTGAGATTTATCGGTTCGTGTTGATTTATGAACTCGGCGAGGCGCCGGTATATTGTGAGTTTGTAAATATATTCAATTCATTCAAATTTTCTATAATACTTCTGTTAATGCCATCATCTACTGAATATTCTAGTTTTTCAAAAAAATGTAAGAAGAATTTTTTAACTTTCTTAATCTGATTTATAGAATTTAAGGGTCCGTTGTAAAATGAACTAATGTTATGGCAAGGCTATGTTATGTAGCAGTTTTCATATAAAGTGGACTAAAAACTAAAAACAATTAGTTGAGTAAATAATGCTTTGAAAAAAGAGTTATTACTTATTTTATCATATTAAATGGTACTATGCCATGTCCAAGTTTCGGACATATTTTATTTTTACTTGAAAGTATAGATTAACACATTTGCGCACAGTATAAAAGTTACAGCAAGGTAGAAAAATTAAGTCATTTTATTTTTAATATTTACTTCATTGTGATACCCGAAATTTAGTAGTCAGGTTAGCATATTTTTATAATTTTATACGATGAATGCTATAGCATCCACGACAAATATTACGCTTCTATTTTAGGCAATTTGCTTTCCCAAACTAAACTTTCTCAAATATCTGAAGAATCAGTTAGTCATTGTCTTGACAGCTGCAATAATTACAAAAATGTAAGATTAACTAAAATTAAATTCAAAACTGCCATTTTTTGTTCATTCAGCTCTGTATCTTTGAAACGGCTGGACCTGCCTTTGCCAATAACTAATCACCACTTCTCCCCATCATTACAAACTGAATGTTTTTTAGATCATTCAAATCGGATGCTCCGTTCTCTCGATTTCTATTTTCGGCACTATTTGCTCTGTATCTCCGTAACGGTTGGACCTGCATTTGCCAAAAACTAATCAGCACATCTCCCTATCAATAGGAATCGAATGTTTTTTGAACCATTCAAGTCGGTTTTCCAATTGAAAATTTCACTAAAAAATTAAAATCTTCTAATTACATTTTAACGCTCTACTTTTATTACACTGGTGTCATCTCAACAATTCTTGTTTTCGACAACTATATAACTAATTCTCGAAGTAATTTTGTCCAGGCTTAAAACTTTTCAACGTGCAATAAACCAGCAATAATTGTTGATTACGGTACTTTACACCTACAATTGCAGTAAATATTTAGACCCTAGTAAAGGGCTTATAAATTTTACGACTTTCTGTTATTGCACCCTTCAGCCTACAATGTCGCTTACTTAATTTATCAGTATTTATTAATTATAACTAATTTCTGAGAAAGTAGATCTTTATTGATACGATATAGAGACCATTATTATTTCATTCATTTTATGTTTTCGCACATTTGTTTTGGAGCTTTTAAACTCCGTGAACTTTAGCTTTAGCAAGTGGTGCCAGTAACAAAAACTCGGAACCTGATCCTCATTTCCTTCAGCTTTATATGCCATAAAACAAGGGCAGCTCAAGTAAAAATATAAACCATAAATAGCATTCGTGCACATCAGATTCGCGGTCTGACGATAAATCAAAACTCCTCATAACGTTGTATGCGCCGCGTGCTGATAATTGCCTGGTCGCTCCAAGGAATATGCACATATATGAAATTGCTAGTAATATAGACGAAGCACTAGTAAACACATTTCTCAATACTATTTTGTAAATAAATTTAAATCGATGAAGCTTTTGTATGACAAAACATTTTTTTTATATATTTTTAACAGCAATCAGAACCTTGAACTTCTCCTTCCTTCGTATTTTTTAGATGGTGACCCAATGGTTAATCCATCCATATTTGATGATTTTTGTTATTAGAATTAATCTAACTGGGCTGACTTTTTATTGGTGCAGCAATGCCAGACAAGGGCTATTTTCACTTGGAAACATATTGTTATCTATATTTCCAAGTGAAAATCGTTGTCACTGCTGCCTGACAACAGGCTGCTCGAAGTGGGTATCGAACCCGGGACCTCTGATTCAGTTCCCGTCGCTCTTAACGGGATAAGCGATAAAACATAAGCGAAATTGTATTATTATTTTTTTCTAGCGCGCAACTAACAAAATTGAGTATTCAAGATTTTTATCGCACGATTTATATCAATAATATGTCAAATATGCTAAAATTTATAACATGTTTTCAACATTTGTATAGGTAATAAATTTACAATCTGGCACAGAGAACGTGAAAAATATTACCTAAACATATGTGAAAAACATATTATAATTTTTAAGCACACTTGACATATTATTATTATCATCATTTGTGCTCTGACCAAGTTAGGTCGACAATGTGTACTCCAGTACTTCATTTCTTAAATTTCAACTTTTCCTTCTTATAATTTACATTTATATTTTTAATGCTATTTTTATATATAATCTTATTTGTTTTATTGTATATTATTATTTCAATATTTTTCAACGTCGAAACAGAAATTCTAAAAATATATAGAATTGTAAAAAATTAAATTTCTGCTTCAATCTTTTTGAGTCCTGTGCCTTGATTCTCAATTACCTGCCTTTTGTTGTTTTTTTGTCTACCTACTCGTATAATTCAAATTCTATACAACATGTAAAAATCCAATTTTTTTGTAATACTATTTCATCCTTCATAAATTCCTATATATTACTTCAGATAAGTAATATTTTAATATATAAAAAATTATCAAAAATATTAAAAATATAAATAATATTATAATTAAAATAGAGAGCAATTAAAAGACTCAATTTTTTTGCAAATGGCATATTTATTTATTTATTTATTTATATTCATACATAACTTAAATTAATAGATAATAATACATACTATATTAATGGCATACATACTATATTAATTATAGAGATGCAATCTCATTAAAGTTTCCCAAAGTGTTATGTCATAATACAAATATTTTTCTCTACATGAAGTAAATCTTTTTAAATAATTTTTATTTATATAATGAAGGAATCATTATATTCTGAATATGTTTTTGAAGGAACCGGAGAAAAAATGATGAAGAAAAAACTTTCGATTTCAATAACTTTTCGATATATATTTCAGTATATAAAAGAGTAAAAATACTTTGTTAAAATACAAATTAAATGTAGTATATGATTGTTAAAATCAACATCTTTTAAAGACTTTTGTGAATATTTGTTTTAACATTTATGGTGTGAACTAGAAACTAGGAATATTTCGGACTCACTCAGTTTATGACATGATTTGTCCACTAAAAAAATTCATCATGTAATTTTAGAACATGATTAAAAGTTTTATGCTTATTTAAAAACAATTTTGCATCGATTAAAGCTTTTAGCAACGTTATATTCGAATTCGTATCATTATGTCTTTAATGATAATGGATATAGTAATTGCATATTACATTAAATATTATTAGTTCCATGAACTTGCAATTTAAGGCACTTGCTTAATTATAAGGATATTTCATGGAGCGGTCTTGTAAAGAGTGTTTTATAATTTTTATTCAAAAAACATTATGTCAATTGAGAGCAATTTGTAGTTATAATTATTTGTTGGTTTTAATGAGCGTCAAGGCTCTTAAGAAAATTAAACAGATTATCGTACGTACGTTTATAGATGAGCCAGATTAAACCACTTCTATATTTTAGGTTAATCATTTAAATCATAGGATCCCAAACTTGTTGGTGTCGTGGACCTCTTATTAGAATTTTCCCTAGACCCCCGATTTCGCCGATATCGATCTTTTCTTTAATTTTTAATTATACTAGCGTTTAGTATTAAATATTTAAAGTGAAGATACTAAACCAAGTTTAGACCTTTATAAATTTATTTCAAAATAATAATAAAATGACATGAAACACCTTGTTTAACTATCGTTCCAAAATTTCTTTGGACGATGAACCCCTTGAAAGTTGTCATGGATCACTTTGGGAATCACTGATTTACATTAAGGGACCAATTCTGGGATAAAATAGGTATGTCATGGTAATGCTATGTTGCGAATCATATGAGTGGGTAGTCAAAAACTGTTAAAAAGTTGAGTACTTGCTGTGTGATTAGTCGTTTTACACATAAAACCTAACCCCAAAATGGCACAAATGTCAAATAACAATTGTATCATAAGTGCAACTTCCAAAAATGCAAAATTAGGTTTTGCGGATCGCTCAGCATATGCATAATCCTTTGACAGTTTGTTACTACCAACTCATACGGTTATAGACCCGTAACATAGTATTGCCATAACGTAATTTTCAAAGTATTGCAAAATAGAAAAAGTATGTTTTCCAAATTTTTTTTCCAAAAGTCAATTTTTTTGCAAAAATTTAGAATTTTTTAAAAATTAAAATTTTCAAATTTAAAAAAAAAAGTTTAATCTTTTTTAAAATAAGTTAATTTTAGGAACGGTATGTTTCAGCAATTTTCCTTAAACCATGATGCCCTACACCACTAGTTATACAATTTTACCCTTTGAGTAAAATATCGATCAGGGGTTGGTCTACCGTAGTATTCTCTTGCAGCAAAGCTAAGGAAATGGCAGTACATGAAAACATATCGTATAGCGTGAGCAATGTGCTCAGTTGATGTAATACTTTGTATTATGCAAATTTGTTCTATTTGCATGTGGTATTTAATGATTGCTATTATTATTATGTTTACGTATGAAACACTGTCGTGCTCTTTGACTGACATGCCTCGACAGCAATGACATGTTGATCTGTTTATGCACTAATTTTTGAATTCTATTCATTTTTTTATATTAGTCATTTGTAATTAGATTAATTGTGGTTGAAATAGCCATGTTCAATTCCATGTGAACAGATTAATGATAAAGATTAGGTAGTTAGTTTGGATGTGAGGGTTAAGAATTGTTTGGTGTGCGAATTACATATAGATGCTATTACAGCCATCTTGATGTCATTGTATCAGATGAGGCGTAAATAAGATGGTGGTGTAAAAGATCTCTTTTACTTTTTTAAAATGGCAATTAGATGTTTTTTATAGCATTTATAACTAGTGGTGTTATAATCAAATTACAACTGGACCTGCCTTTGCCAAAAACTAATCAGCACGTCTCTCCATTAATAGGAATCGAATGTTTTTTGAATCATTCAAATCGGTTAATCTGTGCTCTTGAAATCGTCGATGGACTGTATCCGCGTATACAAACATACACACACCTACATACATTTTTTCTGATGTATGCCAAAATGTTCAGAAAAATTTCGAAACGTAATGATATATGAAAATTTTCATTTTCGAATTTTTTTTTCATTAATATTTTTTACCCTATGGGAGGTTAATGAAATGATTAATCTTGAGAACATTAGCTAAAGTTTCCAAAATATATTTTGAATATTTTTAAATTTAATGCAGTGGTTGAAAATAAAATGTCTTGTTGTAAAACTATGAAGTAAAATATGCGTTCTGTTAAAAAATTCAATTCTATTGAACAGATTTTTTTCTAAATACTATGTAAATTTTTTTGGCCCAAATGTAGATTCATAACTTAGTGAAGAAATTCTTGAATTTTTCAGAATAATATATATTAAAAATTTTGTATTATTTATATCGTGAAGATATATTTAAATCTATATATAGAAAAATTGTGTCATTATGAATGTTTGCAATAAACTCCGAAACTACTAAATGGATTTGGATTAAATTTATTATGTATATAAATGGTTCAAATTAAAAGATAGACTAGTTTTTACTTAATTATTGAACTCTGATTGATATTTGATTTGTTCTCTTGATTGATAGTTATTGGATAAATTCCGAAACTTCTAAACGGATTTTAATATAATAATATTAATTGATAATTCTGTATCCCTTTACAATATGGAATAGTTTTTATCTTAATTATTGATCTTTATTATTTCATGTTAAATATTTAATAAATATAATAATTATACGACATAAATTTCTAATAAAAGGCATTTTAGCGTCTATTAGCAAATTGCTAAATTCAACTTTCATTTTTTAATTCTAAACACTAAAAAAATATTTAAACTCTAGTTTTTCCGTAGAAAATATTATTTATTTTTTGAAAATATTATAAATTAAATTTTAACTTTTAAATTTGACAAAGACAGTCGCATCGGACATCGACTTTGCAACATGTTCTCTTTACAATGAAGAATTCTTTCTAAAAATTTATATAATTGTTTCCACATAAAGATTCCACAATGAAGATTCCACATAAAGATTCCACTAAAGATGACACAAAACAATGTGTCGAAACGTATGAAAAAAATGAAAATGTTATAAATTTTTACAAGTTTTGATTTGATTGATGTATTACCCTGAAGATTGAATCTCACGTATTTCAACATAGAAATTATTAAAAAAAATTTCAACATATATATTTATATATACATGTATATAATAATTAATTTTATAATAGATCATTATTGTGTAATAAATATATTTATTGTCAATTTTAATAACGAATTATTTAAAATGTTTTTGAATTTTAGGAATTTATTAATACACTATTTATTATTAATACACTAGAGTAATTGAAATTGTACTTATAACATAACATATTTCGTTGTTATTACCACAAATTGTATTGTCAAAGCTCTATAATTTATTACTGACAATCCTTTTGTTTTCCCACCGTAAAGCTCATTTTTATTAATATTTAATATATCATATAATAATTTTTTTTATATTTGATTATAATACTACATTTTATTACAACTTTGAAATGGCGACCCTCGTTTGGTTATAAAATCGCCTGTGATAATAAAACATTGTACTCCGCAGCCTCTTTATATTTTTACGAGCAATAGTAATGAACGATATTGCAATATTCTACAAAGATATTAAATCATATTGTGATGTAAAAGACTTGCAAAAAAAAATTGCGCAATATTTTTTAAAAATATATACTACTGTCTAGATATGGCAACATTGCGTCGATCTAGTACGGTACAGTAAAGTAAGACAGTCTAAAAGCGTCATGCGCGCGAAAATCAATAACACATTCAACATACAAAGGGGAAAAACTAGCGGAACGGTTCGAAACGCTGGAAAAGATAATGTATTTTCATTCTTATATACGTTTTATATTCCACCACAGATTTTTCCGGGCCATATGACCATGCAATTTCTTGGATTGAAGTATATACTTAATACGTAATTTATATTTTTTATGAAGAGTAAAAAACCTCTTGTTCATGGATTTTGAGTACCCAGTTGTACTATCGATCCTTTTATTAACGCATGTTTTAATA
Source organism: Ctenocephalides felis (assembly GCF_003426905.1). Taxonomy (NCBI): domain Eukaryota; kingdom Metazoa; phylum Arthropoda; class Insecta; order Siphonaptera; family Pulicidae; genus Ctenocephalides; species Ctenocephalides felis. Next base: position 62,761,231 of record NW_020537324.1, read on the forward strand.
TTACATTAAGATTTTATAAAAAACTACTGGTGTATGGCATCGCGCCTTAAGGCAAATTGCTGCAACTTCCCGTACCAGAATTAAATTCTCAAGGAAAAAAAACAGTGATCGATAAGTATTGCTCAATGATTAATAATAATTGCTTTAAACATTTTCCAATAGATAATTATAAACACTATATATTTTATCGTTCATAAAATATACAGTGAGGATCTTATCGCTCAAAGCACTTGAGAAAGTTCACATTAGCAAGAGGTGCTAATAAATTCATCCGAGAATATATTTCTTACGATTTGAAATATATACATTTTCAAACTGAAATTTAAAATTCATATTTGAAGTATGTTTTGAATATTTTTTTAAATTTTGAAAAAAAAAATCTGAAGATTTTGAAATTTGTTTGAATCGTATAAGTAAACCTCAAAAATCAATAATCTTGGTGCGTAACCCAATAAAATTGTAACAAAATTAGCACACATTTTTAAAATTTTCTTCAAATATTTGATAATTTGATGTGCATATGTCTAATGATCATTTTTGACCGTCAAATATCATTTGTTTTTTACTTTTTCCTCTGTATCTCCAAAACCGCTAGACGTGCCTTACCAAAAATTTCATCAATTTTTCATTTCATCAATACAAGTAAAATATTTTTTGAATCATTTAAATTGCGTACTTCGTTCTCTAAGAAACTGAATTACCGTTTTTGGCACTTTTTACCCCGTATCTTTGAAACGGGTGGACCTGCTTCCACCAAAAACTAATCAGCACTTATTCTACTTCACCAATATTTACCAATACTGTTCATATATGCAAAGATGTCTATAAAGGTCTTCAATATTATCATTGGTCACCTTCTTCTTCAGTCTTCTTGAATTTGTTGTCTCAAGGAGCTGGGTGACTGTTGAAATTGAATGGTGTTCTAGTTTTTCAAAATGTTTGACACTTAATTTTTATAACTCTGTTTATAAATTCTATGTTAATATCGTAATGATTACGTAATGTTTTTTGAATCATTCAAATCGGTTGATCGGTTTTCCCGAAATCGTCGACGAAAACTTGTATCCGCACGCACACGCATACATCAATTTTTTCTAAGGTATGCCAAAATGTTCAAAAATCTTCGAAACGTAAAGATAAATAAAAAAATTCATTTTCGATTTTTTTGCGATTACTGTAACTTACCCTAAGGGAAGTTCAATATAAATGATAAAACGAATGTTTTTGAAAAAAGGAATGAAATTCTAAGTCAGTCGTATTTAGTTAGCCGACTTTTCAGTATTCTGTTTTTTGTGACAAAAGCATCTAATATTGTTTGCCTTTTCCTGTTGCGTTGTTCTCATAAAAGTTTTTCATAAACGGATAGAGCATCTCTATCCACACTTTACTTTTGAGTCTCTGTCAAAACTCGGATTATTTTCAATAAATTGATCCATTATTTCAGTTATGCTAGTCAAACTTCTTTTTACAAACACCATCGAAAGTTCTTTTTGCTCTTCCTCTGATCCACTGCACACTTTTGTTTTCTTCTTGTTCAGTTAATTCCTCTAGCTCATCATTAGACAGACTGCATTGCTTCTTGAATTATTTCTTCGACATCTTCCACATTTACCTCTTCAAAACCTAAAATAAAAGAGCACTAAATGAAACAGCGTTAAGCGGGAAATTACAATAATTTAATATATTAATTAACATTTCAACATTTTAATATTACATCAAGCTTCTGGTAAAAAATGTCAATCTAAAGTATTATTTTCTCTGTGACTTCTTTTCTCCTTACTGAAAATCTTCAGATTTATCCTCTCATCGGACATGAATCGTAACAAACAACGCGCCGTACTAAACCGGGTTATACGATGGCGTGCGACGCATTGTTAATTACTTGTTCTGGCGTTGTAACATCAGTTATTCACCAAGGAACAACATACATTCATCCTGACAAGATCACCCTTTTCTCAATCCAATCCATTGCCTTATATAAAATTCATATTGCTCAGAGATTTTTTCTTACGTAATCATTGTAATGGATTTATGGGCAGATTTTGCTGCACCATAGGCCAATGTTATGACAAGGCTATGTACTAATTCGTTCTAAATATTGTCAAAAACCATGTGGTTGCTCTGCAGTCAGGCGTTTTGCTCGGGTTGTCAGATAGAAACCCTAACCGAGAAACCGGACGAATGTCAAAAAAACTATCTTGGATAAAGGGGTCTTTCTGACCCAGCTTAGTTACAGTTTATATGTGAAGCGCCAGAATGTACAGCAAATACATGTCATTTTGACAGTATTCAATATGATTCAGTAGCATAATATATGGAAGTTGGAGCGTAACATGGCCTTGCCATAACATTGGTATGTTGTGCGACAGAGTAGGCCCATTCATTGCCGGGCTAAGAATTGAGAAAATTACAACTACATATTTTTTTTACTTCTCATAGGGTGAGTATAAGTAATCTTCAAAAACTCGAAAAACAAAATTTTTGTCGAGATCTTCACGTTTAACAAGATTTCTGAACATTTGGAAAATGGCAGTTCTGCTTTGACAGAACGGAGCATCCGATTAGAATGATTCAACTACATATCTTTACAACTACTTTTTTTCGTTTATTTCACACATTGGTATCCAATTGCTGGCTGTTCATAAAAAATAATTTTTTGTGCTAAAAATAAATTGGAAATCTTACTTATCATTTTATTTAATTATCAACACAAAGAAGGGATACCAATGGGTAAACTTTATTATGGTCTTAACATTACATATTGCCATTCATAATTACTAAATGTTTTTTGTATTTTAAAACAGATTGTAATTGCAAAACAAATATGACACTAATTCCACGAGTGTGATTTGAGCGAAGTGTCTTAAACTAAATAAATACTTAATTCTTTATATTATAATTATTATAGATTTATAAAAGTAGTAAATATAAATGTAGTATTTGCTGACCTATATTCTGTGATATTGCCAATTTGAAAAATTTTACATGTTCTCCAAGAACGTTCACAATAAGTGTGAAATTGCTTTGCATAATGATACTCTAGATTGCCTCTGGTGAGGTAATACTTTCTTGTTTTTTTTTTTATATAATATTGCTTCTCTATAAAAAGTTTATCTCGTAGAATGATTCTACATGATTCCTACTTATATTCTTAGTACTTCTAATTAATTTAAAAATTATTATTTAATAATTAAAAGTTCTAAATATACTCCACTTTTGCAATTTTTAATATAATCTTAAGATCAATCTCAAGATATTTTATTCTCACTTCTTTGTTTAATAGAATTAGTATTATAATTTATTCTGTGATAAATCCATTACCTTATTATCTGAAACTCATCTGTCTTTACAATCGCCATTTGAGAAGTTTGTTCAACTTTTAATTGAAGATTATTCTCTTTTTGACATTTTCAATTTAAAACTTGATTACATTTGGAACGATAAGGGCCTTTACATTGATTTAACAAAAAGTTGTTGGACGGAATCGATGGTTTTAAATTCTTTTAATAGCTATTTAAAATATCACAGAGAGACTTACAGAATATTCTCAATTTTTGGAGTGATAGATATTTAGTCATTTTTGTCATCATGAAGCCTTTTTACATTAAATGCTTTAATTAATCATAACTATTGTTCTTCATGTAACGTAATTATAGAATTTATTAAAACTCTTCTTCGATAACTCAGGTTGTTCGGTTATAATTTAACCCTTGTAGCTGTGGACTGTATTAAACACTGATTTGTTTGTATATTCTGTATTTGTTGCAGTTACAATTAAAATCACTGATTTGTTACTAAGTTATAATGAAAGAAGATATATTTATTTTTTTGGTTATTTACATGTTGTTAAGCGGACTTTTCTTTTTGAAGTGAACAACTAGTTCAATTAAAACACTCCGCTACCCCCTCTACTAGGCGTAGCAACCATTCAGTGTAAAGCTTAATGCCCTGAAGTTTGTCACCTTCATGGCCAATCTAATAAAACGAAAAGACGTCGGAACAACTATATATGCATATATCGGAATGCAATGCCGAACTTTTTCACTATTTATTAATAACAAAGGAATATTTTTGCATATGTGGTGTTTGGATTTGTAAAATTGTGCTAAACAGTTGTGAATGTGAATGAAACAGTGTGCCAAACAAGTTAACACAATGCGTATAAGAATAAATCGAGAATATTAAGCAGAATTTTATTATAATGAATTTCAATTTAGATTTTAATTTCTCCGTTGTTGCATGAATTATACTGCATATGTTGTTCTTTTCCACAATTATCTTCTTTTATTCCGCAGCCTTCGATTTTAATGTTCTCCGTCCAAGGGCAGACATAGGTGCATTTAATGCATTCTGGTTTAAAGAGTTTTTCACGGTTGTTAAGAATCCTTTCGGTTCAAGCCTTGAAATTGTCTGTGAGTAAATATTGTTACCCAACTAGCTGCTTAGTCATTTGAAAGTTTCGAGTATCTGAACAGATGACAATAATGTTTCGCTATGTGGTTAACTGCAGAACCCGCTCTGGCGTGCAAATTGCAGATGTTGGAATTAATTTACCATGCAGCACATACGGTTTTTTATGAATTGGCTATTTCTGACTTTCATGGCAAAAATATTTGCCAGCGGGGTGTTCAGTTAAGCTACTTAAGTAAAAAAAACTATTTGAAAAATCATATAACAATTTTAAATAATGTTTATTAGCAATATGGTAACACTCGAGATGCACACATTTATTAGTGTCAATCATTATACACATTTATATAATGATAAATTATAAATTATATATTTATAATAGCATTATAAATATGTATATTATTTAAAAACATTCATGTAATTAAAGTCTTACTTCAAATATGACATGATCGGTTTGTCATTGTAATTAGCATTCAGAAATGAACCTTCATTAGAAAAATGAAGTAATTACTGATTAATAAATTTTATAATATTCGTTCACACAGTGGTTTATGTTAAACAACGTCTAAACTAATATTGTTTTCGCAACTTCACTCATCAAGTAATTGTGTTTGAAGAACTTCATGTAATTAAAATTAACATACATTCATTGACTGCTTGTATTTTTGTTACTTTTTCGCTGGCGATATAATCTGATTCTTTGAACAGCTGTAATATCTGTCTTGCCTAAAAAATATTTTTCATTTTAATAACTTCAAAGATTCATAGAAACTACGAATAATATAGAAATAATTTCTAGTCAATATACTTACGTTTAGTACACGGCATAAATGTTTAATTTGTTCTATTATTTTCAAGGAACAAATATTCTCAATATTCAAGGGTAAAATATTCTTCTGATTCAGGTATTTTTTTATTAAATCCAGATTTGTACTACGATGCACTTTAAAATGTTTATTTATCTATGCCGATTTCCTTGTCGATATCGGTACGCATACGACGTTGATGCCGGTACGCATACGACGACAGATCTCTATTCACATACACGACGACTAATCACAATCGACCCGCATTCAAATGATCTCATCGAGAGCGAATGACGAACAGTTCGGGCGTAACGGATTTCCGTTGCATTTGTACGGATTTACACCCTAGTCGTGCCTAAAGATGTTTTACTTCAAAAAGTATTTTTGGGATAGATGACTCTATGACAATTGTGTGATAACGCAGATCTTTTTGATATAACAAGGATTTCTACTTTTTACCTAATATTTACTAGAGGAAAACCACCGTTTTAACAATACCCCTTTGTTATATTAGATAATAGATATATAACTGTTTGTTTTGTGTGTATGTTGCAGCAATGCCTCCGAAAGGCTATTTTAACTTGAGGTCGTATTCGAAATCTATGATCTCGAGTGAAAATGTGCCATCTATTACCTCTACTCAACGACTGGCTCTTTATTGATTTTGAATATTTTTTTTCTAAACGAACCTGAATAGATTTGTTTGTTTTCATCCTTAGTTTTTGCCTCCATGGACGTCAAGTGTATATGAATGTAACTTTTCCTATTCATTCCATTCAGTCGATTTTTCGAATACCTTTCAATACTACTTTTCAACTCTAGAGATCCTGAATTGTGTGAGGCAGTTATTTTATCATTTATCAAAAGCAGGAATAACGCGTGTTGTAACTCTTTGTGTAATCCTGAATAAGAATGATTGATAGGACTTACAACATATAACTCAATCACAAATATAAATAGATACTCACTATGTTTGTATTCTATTTATATCTTCTTTGGTAATAGATACAATATAACGTGGCTTTTGCAATTTGGAAGTTTTAACTTTGCAGGTATATTTGAAAGTCTCCATAAAAATGCATTTTATAAAGTACCCGTATCAAAATTTTGCTAACGATTATCGTATAACATGTATTTCTTATAAGATACCTATATCATATTCACGTATGCCTAAACCTTAAATTCTATGTTGTACTCCTTTTAACTAACTATATAGTACGCCTGATAAGCCTAACACGCCTAATAAGCCTAATACGCCTACAACCCTATATACGTAATACTCCCAATATTATTTCTTATCTTACAACTATAATTTTTCTTAAACGCTAATTTTTCCGAACCCTACCGAGAATCGAACCCGAGCCTTCTGCGTGGCAGGCAGCAACCTTAACCACTACACCACCGTAGCACTGCGATTGGTCGTCTTTTTCCGCGTGTCGTCGTGTCACCTTAGTATTAATTACTTAATTAATAGGTAAAGGTACCGCGGAAGAACAGTGCGTCCCTTAATATATTATCTGTGGGGGACCCAATAGAGTAGTGGTCAAGGCGCTCGACTGCCACGCGGTGGTCCCGGGTTCAATTCCCGGTGTGGGCGATAGAATATAGAGGGTACGGTAGAGACAATAGATAATAGATTAGAGTAAAACATAGCGTGTAAACGGTAGAGTGTAAGGTTTGCAAGGGGTAAAATGATATGTAGGGTGTATGTTATATATAATAGGTTAATAGCAAATAATGATGAAGCGGTAACAGATTTATATATAAATGTAGGAACTGATGGTCTCTTAGGTATCGTACGGTATGATTAGATAGGTAATAATTAGATTTAAGTCATTTAATGTATTGTAATAGATCTTGGGTACTTTTATATGAAAAAAGTACGCGTAAGGTTCATACGCGGTTGAAGTAAAACTTATTTGCTACTGTACAAGATAGCATTTAAGTAAAAATAAATACATCATACAACAATTTTGAATAATGTTTCTTAGTAGTATGGTAACACTCGTGATGCACATATTTATTAGTGTCAACCATTATACAGATTTATATAATGTGTATAAGTATGGCTTTATACTTCAAATATGACATGATCGATTTGTCATCGTAATTAGCATTTAGAAATGAACCTTCATTAGAGAAATGAAGTAATTGCTGATTAATAACTTCTATAATATTCGTTCACATAGTGGACTTTGTTAAACAACGCCTAAAGAAATATTGTTTTCACAATTTCACTCATCATCATATAATATTTGTGTTTGAAGAACTTCATGTAATTAAAACTAACTGACGAATCATTGACACTCTACTCTTATCTTATCTGCCGTAACGCACATCCGTTGCATTTGTACGGATTTGCACCCTAGTTGCGCCTAAAGAAGTTTTACTTCAAAAGCTTCATTTTGCTTATTCCTTTTATTAATTACTAGATTTAATACTACTTTAACGAAATATTTTTTGTTTTTTAATTTCGGATGATCCAGTGGTCAACGCAAAGCGACTTTTTTGGGAGGAGCTCCCGGAGATCAGCTGTAGCTCTTATCCAAATAAATATTTTCACTAAAACTAAGTCCTAAAATATATTTAATGGATACCACAATATTTGTATTAATATTATTAATAAATTTAATAGTTTTATCAGAAAAAAATCGCGAAAATTCACTTTATTCGGCCTTCTAAGTGTACATAACACCTTAATATCTTCAATCATTTTTTCCTAACTAATTACTATTTCCTCCTGCTCTATATTTTTATTGTAACCTGAAACGGTACGAGACGAGGAAAGCCTTATTGTGCATAAGTATGTGTATAATAGCATATAAGGACCTGTTGCACATTCGTCTGGAAATTTTACGCGTTTTTTACGATCAACTCGTAAAGTTTAGTGTATCAAGCTACCCGCGCGCTGCCGTTCCGACCTACGATGGCCCAGTGATGCACCTGACAGTGACATATTACTGTTTCAACTGTACTTATCGTGATGATTTTATCGTAAACGAATGGTTACAGAGACACACTTTTAATAAAAAAAAAATAATTTGAATATTTTTTTTAGTCGTATATAGGTAAAAAGATATAGTAATAAATTAGATTCGAATCGGATAATCTGTCAAAGTTGTGTTATATATGTTATAAAATATTGAATAGAGACGAATTAAAATAGTGTTTAAATGCTTATGTTAGGAAAGACCATCTGCTTCTCAATTCTTTTAATTTGGTTTGCCATATTTTTAACTTCCCGTAGGGTATGTTATTGTAATCGTCCAAAAATCGAAATTGAAAATTTTTGCATTTCTCGACGTTTTGAAGGTTTCTGAACATTTTGGCATACTTCAGAAAAAGTGGATGTGTATGTGTGCTTATGTGTGTGTATGTATGCATGTTTACAATTTTTCGGTCACGTTTTCGGGCGCACGGATCAACCGATTTCAATGGTTTTAAAAACATTCGATTTCTTTCGATGGGGAGATGTGCTGATTAGTTTTTGGCAAAGGCAGGTCCAGCAGTTACGGTGATAAAGAAGAAGGAGTGCAGAAAATAGAAATCGAGTTTTTGAGAGAATGGATCATCCGATTTGAATGATCTAAAAAACATTCAATTAGTAATGATTGGGAGAAGTGGTAATTAGTTTTTGGAAAAGCAGTCCCAGCCATTTCGAAGATAAAGAGCTAAATGTGCAAAAAATGGCAGTTTTTGAGGGAACTGAGTGTCAGATTTAAATGATTCAAAGAACTTTCTGCTTGTTTTAACAAAATAATTGATTTTGGAAAAAAAAATTGTTGCAAAATTTTTTTTTTCAGAAAAAATTTTTTTTGGCGAAAATAATTCAGATTTTATTTTTAAGTTCCAATATAATAGGTTGTCAAATATCTCCCTTCCGCCTTTTTGTATTATAAACCAAGAGCAAAAAAAGCGGAAGGGAGATATTTGACAACCTAATAATTTCAACTTTGCAATTCAGTTTTTATAATTCTTATAAATATTAGACAATGTTACAATATTTATAATAATCTATCTAAAATCATTCAATATTCCTCGAACATTTCGTTATGGTACAGGAAATTCCAGCAATTTGCCTTAAGGCACGATGCCATACACCCCACTAGTTTCAGTATATATATTGAAGTGATATTAATTATTGGATCTCTTTCGATATGTAAACCAAACACTTTTTAAGATTTATTGATTTTATTTTAAATTTACTTTTAAAAAATTAAATTAAGTGCAATGATACTGCATATGATAGCAATTTTATTTATCTTACTACTGAGTACCCTATAAGAACCGATGTTAAATGCTCATACATTCTCAAAATTACCAAATGTCTTATATTTTATTGTGTAAAGATAGATTGTAATTAATAGAGAAATTTAAAAAAAAGTAATGGATAATAATAAAAAAGGATTAGGAACTTAGCTTGATGCTAACTGAATAACTGATCCTCCCGTTCAATAATAATTCGTTTTACCTAATTCGACAAATACAAGGCTTAAAAGCAAAGAAAATGTAATAGATGCAAAAATATAAGTATAAATAATACAACATAATAGAATACTAAAACTCAGTAATTTTGATTTAAAAAATTGATTCATTTAAAAAAAACATTAAAGTTTTTTGATATAGAGTTATTTGGCATGTAAATTTGAACTTTAAATAATACTTTAATAAATCAACAATATTTTAGGAAATTGTAAATATTATTATTGTACTCTGCGATTAACATAAGTTTTTAGAGCAAGTTTTACTTTTTTTGCTTCGTTTATAATTGACTTCTATTCTATAGTTATGAAATTTCAGCTTTTATTCTTAATTTTCCAACTCTTTTTTTTCTTGCAAATCCCCATATCATCTGCATTCTTCTTCGTATTCTAATTCCTCTTAGCCCTTATATTTTAGCTGAAAAAAATCCGTGAAAAGGCTACAAAGTGTAATGCAAATTATCACTATATATTACAGTTTTGTCATAAAATTTTACGTCTATCAAAAATCTGATTACCATACACTCGACCGGCAACCCTTACCCTTACCCTTACCCGGGCGTCCTTCTAGCTGTTGAATAATTTCCACCCTTCCGTCTAAATAGCCATAATATTAATAAGGAGCATATGAGCCGTCGGCATTTTTATTATTCACTTGTTGATATGTACATTGTGGGTCTACGCTCGTTGAAAACAAATATATTGTCGCATAAATATAAAACCAGACGTTGTCTATCAGTGTTGCGTTTGTCCTATGTGCTTTCCATTTGAGAGAACAGTGAAGAGGGGCCGATTTTACGCGAATTTTACGATGCGATCGTAAAATGGCCGTAAAAACGTTAAAGACACTTCACTCTTAACACATGGGCGTCCATGAGGATCAAATAGGTTTCGAACAATCTTTTATTGTTTTAAGCCGCTTTGTGGGGTGAATATTACTCACTTTATTACGATTTTATTAATACTGCAGTTTGATATCTGTTGCTTAAAATTTGATACGTCTGTTCAAGTGCACTTGAACTAATAATCATTAGACCAGAGTGGAATATATAAACTACATAAAGCAAATAGGGTAGGGCGGGGCACAAATGTCCAATTTGACTGGGATATTGGTGAAACTAAACCAATTATATCAAACAAACAACTATCTGACTATGTTCAGTAAAACTCCCAGCTAATTCATTATTGTAGAAATGTTTTTTTTTGCTGTTTTTCAAATATTTGTAACCTGGCCCTTCTTACTTTAAATGCGGGGTAAATTAGGACCGCCAGGGGGCAAGGTCCAATGTTTTATTTTAATATTAAAGGAATTTTACAAACTAATAGCTACATTATTTTAAGTAAAATATAAATTTTATGGGTGCATTTTTTACAAAGATAACACTGTAAATAACCTTGATCTGGTATTTTTATCAGAAATATTTATCAGCAGAATTGGAATAACTATTTATTTATCTCTTGTAAAATTGCTTAACTTAATTTACTATTTTATTTGCTATTTTTTATTTTTTACACCATTTACACCAGGGTGAAGGTTTAGTTCGTCATTTTTACCCTACTGTTGAATCTAACTTAAAATTAAAAATGCATCTTATAAAACAATTAAATAACGTATATAATAAAAATTATATTTAGGTCTTGTAAACTAAACAACAGTGCTCACAACCAAAACAATGAAAGAAAATATGTACTTTTGTTATGGATTTTTAAACATTGCTGTTTTTCTACCGATAGCAGCATCGTAAGAATTCATGCGATTGCTGGTAATACATTTTTTTCCTCTACTTTCAAATATTGTTAAAAAAATTATTAACTTTATTTGTGTTTGAGATATCGGTGGCGGATCTTTTTACCCTCGGACATTTAAGCCCCGCTTTACCTTATAATAAAATTACTGAAATTTTATATATATTACATTGACAAATAATTAATCCATTGTGGAAATGCCTTTTTACTGTTATGTATCAGATGCTTTTCTTGTTGGTAGTGTTGCACAAAAAATTCTATATTTTATAATAATACTTCCAATATGAATATATAATAAGAAATAACAAGTTTTAATCGCCGCGATAATATCAGATTTTTTTTACATGGGCCATGGTAACTTCTTTAGATAATTTAGTTAAAAATGTATCAAAGAAATTTTTTTTGCCAAAATTCCTGGAAAGACATCATTATGTCACACATATTTGACTGATATGTGATGCCCTATATTAAAACTTTTATTCGACAAGTCAAGAAATTGGGAGATCAATTTGTCAGACATATATGTCTGATATATGGCTCATGTAGAACTACTTAGCGTCAGACTAATGGTGATTAACGTGTTAATCAATACTATTACTCAATTATCCCGTCATTAAATCATCATTTATAAGTGCTTTAGTTGTGGCATATATTATACATATTTCTATACTAATCTTAAATATTAAGCCTTTCCACTCGCGAATTGCACAATTAATAGGAATTTTGCAGCCGGAGCGGTAGCATCCGAGTGGAAAGGGTTAAGAATACTATATATTATAAAACGATATTTAAGTTTATCAATAATGCTAATATTTGTTATCCCGATACCAATTTAAATTTTTTAATGTGTTTTATAATATTTTCAGCAAAAATTTTGTTTGTGAATTTACTACATAAACAGAGCCACGAACCTTACCAATAACACAAATAAAAACCAAAATAAAATTAACTATTTTTTAAACATTTGTCTTGCAATTACCTAGTACATTTTTGTATAATACACCAATAAATCAATTATCTACATACTGTTCGATAAGATTTAGATTTTTCATTTAATTAAATCTTTACGTAACGCTAATTTGTATTTTTTTATATTTGCCGCTTCAAGTGACGCCGTGAAACGAATACCTGTTTTTTTATAGATGCATAAAAAATGTGTTTTACATTTATACGATTCGTTCCGCAGTTTGGATACAACAAAAAAAAACTTTATGCATGCCCATATAATAATATATGATGTTATTTATCTCGAATGAATCTGAATCGTTGTTCCGAAAAGAAATTTGAATTGTGGTTTTATAAAAGATTTGTTTGATCGTGGGACATATGCTGGTTTATGAGAATTTCTTTTGTGTACAGTAACGAACCCATGTACTTTTTTTTACAGGTATCAGTAATTTATGTCGTATGAAATACCAAATTTTCGTTGAATATCGACTTAAATGATCTTCATTTGTTTGAAATCTCAATTTTGAGTATTGCAAGCTAAATGTAGAGAATCTATATGTAAAATTGAAAATTGTAAATCAAAACATAATACGAAGAAATTAGTATATTTACATAGCAAGCAAATGAAAACAAGTCAATTTGTCCCCCTTTCTTGCACGTGTAATTTATTTTATTACCTAATAATTTTTAGCTTTTTTAATTTAATTTGATTTATATGAAGGGCGTTGATGCTACGTGAAATCACAATTTTGGGCTTAGATTTGCTGTTTTGAACCAATTTCATTTTTTACTTTCCGAAGGTGTTTTTTCGTAATTAATGGTTGTATAAATTTCTTCTGAAGATTTTGATGAAACTTTTGTTTAATGATAGAGTTCATGTTCTTAAAACGAACATTCTAAAATATCATAAGCCTACGAAAAGTGCTTTTAATTTCGAAAATTCATCAACATTTAGGATAATGGGCATCTCAAAGTTTCAAAATTCTTTCGTCACAATTTTAGAAGCTACTCAATCTCATTTTTAGTAGTTTGTGAATCATGTGAAAAAAAAGCTACTTACACTTAATGATATTATTTCTCCTAACATTTGTCAATACAATGAGAGAAAAGTTATGCAAAGGTTAATTAATAAAAATGGTTTGTTTAATAAAGTTTTGCTCAGATTAGAAGTGTAAAAAAGTAACATATTGTTACAATTGTTGACTCTATATTATTAAAATATATTATAATCAAATAGCATCAATTTAAAATCAATGTAATTTGTAAATGCTAAATAATTTTGGTTCTAGTAAAAAAATGAAACAAATTATATAGAATTGCTTTTACAGAACAATGTATTTTTACAGTGTAATATTTTTTGTAGCAAGTAAAATATATGTATATCATTATAAATTCTTTAGATATCTTAAATATGTTCATTTGTTTATTCAAATTGTTACAATAATATTTTAAATATTTGTAATAATTATCATATTCAATATACCGGATTCATACTTGGAAAATTTCTATTTAAAGCAAGAAAAATGTTAAAAAGAGCTACATATACACCTAATTAATATTATTTCCACTATGAATTAATTTTTGTATGATATTTTGCCATTGAAGTGTTCAGTTATCAGCAAAAATATTTAAATTATTTTGTTTCTAGACCTCGTTTGCTTAATTTAACATTAAAAATATTTATTAGAGGGAATGTGGTCGAGTTCAGAGAGCAGTCAAATATAGGAAGATTCGATATGGCGGCGAGAGCAGCAAAGAACTATTGATTTTACAAAAAAACGGTTATTGAATGAATTGTAGAAAATTTTACCTAGTTTAATTTGTACAGAGCTACTTTTATCGTAGAATGAGCCAGAAAGGAGATATTTAAAAAACCTGTTTTTTGACGCCATTTTTCCAATATGGCGGCGACTTGCCGTAAAAATTCGAGGTGGCAAAGTTAAAATTCGTAAAGAGCACCTCGAAATCTATAAAATTACCAATTTTTACTAGACCGGCAACAGCTTTTTTTGCACCAAATGACTGGACTATATAATGAAAGGAATTAGTCTGTAATCATTTTTACAGTAGGGGTACGGTTGCATCACTTTTTTATCATCAATAATTTTGTCACCTTTAAGTAATTTTGTCACATTAGTTGTGAGAAAAGTAAATTAAATAATAATTTGAACGTTTGTCTACTTAAAAATACTGTAATACTGTCCTTAAATACGATGTATTGGTCATAAAATCATATCATAGTTTTTATTGAAAGAAATTATTTACGCAAAACAAATTGCTGGTAACTAACTACCAGTTTAACTTACAGCAAAATAACAAACAGAATGATCTGTCTGAAATTGAATAAAAAAACTTACTTTTGACTCTTTAAAAGCAGACAATGTTACTGTAGAGCGCTGACTCAATGTAATTATGGAAACTTGTTCGAATCTACATGCTTCGTCTTTCTAGCTTTGGATCCTATGTCAAAGTCAGTATATAGTAAAAAATCACGAAATATCACATGGGGAAGCAAACTATCACGTGTATTTATTTTTTACCTGTATTAAAAAAAAATCCAAACATTTTCAAAAAAAATAAAAAAAATATAATTTTTTCTCGTAACTAAAAATACACGTAATGTTTGGTTGGGGAAGGGGAGGTGATTTTGAATATCAGCATGTATAACCAAGGGGGGGTTTAAAAATCCATAAAAAAAATTGATCACGTGATTAATGGACGCCATCTTAGCTATCATGGCAATTGTCAGTACTGTACCTGGAAAAACTGTACCAAGTCTACTCTACAATATATTTGTACAGTGCAATATTTTTTGTAGCAAGAAATATATAAGTTTGTTAGGTATCATATATCTATTTATTTATTCAAATTGATACTCATATTTTAAATATTTATAATAATTACCATATGTAATATTCCGCACACAAATTTTTGTCGAACACGCATTCACCAGTTATTTAT
>NW_020537324.1:62777582-62794851 GCF_003426905.1 Ctenocephalides felis
ATGTCAAGTGTGCTTTAAAATTGTAATATATTTTCCAAATATATTTAGGTAATATTTTTTACGTTCTCTGTACCATGTCGTAAATCTATTGCCTATACATATGTTGAAAATATGTTATAAATTTTAAAGTGAACTTGACATATTATTAATACAAATCGTGCGATAAAAATCTTGAATACACAATTTATTTAATAGTGCGCTAGAAATAAAATAATAATACATTTTCGCTTATGTTTTGTAATACAATAGCGTCGTCGATTTAAAATTGATATTTACAAAATGGTATTGAGAAACGTGTTTACTAGTGCTACGTCTATATTACTAGCAATTTCATATATGTGCATATTCCTTGGAGCGACCAGGCAATTATCAGCACGCGGCGCATACAACGTTATGAGGAGTTTTGATTTATCGTCAGACCGCGAATCTGATGTGCACGAATGCTATTTATGGTTTATATTTTTACTTGAGCTGCCCTTGTTTTATGGCATATAAAGCTGAAGGAAATGAGGATCAGGTTCCGAGTTTTTGTTACTGGCACCACTTGTTAAAGCTAAAGTTCACGGAGTTTAAAAGCTCCAAAACAAAATGTGCGAAAACGTAAATGAATGAAATAATAAAAATAAATGGTAGTCTGCCCGAAGGCAGGTCTATGGTATGAGAGCCATCACAAATAAATGATTCCCTTACCCTTCGTCTATCATTCCCATTACCACTATTACTGATTACTATTACCGAATGAATTTCTAATGGTGTCTATATTATGTCAATAAAGGATCTCCTTTCTCAGAAAATAGTTATAATTAATAAATACTGATAAATTACGTAAGCGGCATTGTAGGCTGAAGGGTGCAATAACAGAAAGTCGTAAAATTTATAAGCCCTTTACTAGGGTCTAAATATTTACTGCAATTGTAGGTGTAAAGTACCGTAATCAACAATTATTGCTGGTTTATTGCACGTTGAAAAGTTTTAAGCCTGGACAAAATTACTTCGAGAATTAGTTGTTCGAAAACAAGAATTGTTGAGATGATAACAGAGTGTAATAAAAGTAGTGCATTGAAATGTAATTGTAATATTTGAATTTGTTAAATTATCACACATCAGGGTATTGAAATTTATAACCCGGAAAGTGAAATTTGTAATTAAAAAACCGACTTGAATGGTTCAAAAAGCATTCGATTCCTATTGATAGGGAGATGTGCTGATTAGTTTTTGCCAAAGACAGGTCCAACCGTTACGGAGATACAGAGAAAATGGTGCCAAAACTAAGAATCGAGAGAACGGAGCATCCGATTTGAATGATCTAAAAAAACATTCAGTTTCTAATGATGGGGAGAAGTGGCGATTAGTTTTTGACAAAGGCAGGTCCAGTCGTTTCAAAGATACGGAGCTAAATGTACAAAAAACGGCAGTTTATGATAGAACGGAGCATCCGATTTGAATGATCTAAAAAACAATCAGTTTGTAATGATGGGGAGAAGTGGTGATTAGTTATTGGCAAAGGCAGGTTCAGCCGTTTCAAAGATACAGAGCTGAATGAACAAAAAATGGCAGTTTTGAATTTAATTTTAGTTAATCTTACATTTTTGTAATTATTGCAGCTGTCAAGGAAATGAATAACTGTTTCTTCAGATATTTGAGAAAATTTAGTTTGGGAAAGCAAATTGCCTAAAATAAAAGCGTAATACATATTTGACGTAGATGCTTTAGCATTCATCGTATAAAATGATTAAAATATGCTAATCTGACTACTAAATTTCGGGTATTACAATGAAGTAAATATTAAAAATAAAATGTAAATTTAAGTACCTTGCTGTAACTTGATACTGTGCGCAAATGTGTTAAATTATATTTTCAAGTAAGAATAAAATATGTCCGAAACTTGGACATGACATAGCGCCATTTAATATAATAAATTTTCTTTTTAACTTCCCGAAGGAGAAGTTTATGTTTTCATCAAAAAATCCGATTCGCTAATTTTATGTTTTCTCGACGTTTCAAGCCATTCTGAATCGAATGAGATCAAATTTGGAAAAAGTATGTATGTGTGTGTGTGTGTGTGTGTGTGTGCGTGTGCACCAACAGATTTTTTGCCGTAAATCGCCGTTTTCTCAAAAACGGCTGGACCGATTTCAAAAATTTAAAAGCCATTCGATGTATCTCGATGAGGACTATTGTTTGTCAGTTTTGTGCAACGATCGGCCAAACCGTTTCTTCGTAAATAGCAGAGAAGTGAAAACTCTTTCGTCCACGTTTTAGCCCGCAGTTATGAATCGATTTTGAAAATTCAAAAACCGTTCGAAAGATATTGGTTGGGAATCGTGCTGACTAGTTTTTGGTAGAGATCGGCCGGGCCGTTTTCTTGTAATAAAGTTTTTTAAAAAAAAAAATCGACGATTTTTATGATTATTTTTTTGACGATAGATACCATAGTCTTCTAGATCATACTAAAATATTACGGCCCTACGACAACTGGTTCAGCTTTAAAAATTCGTCAAAGTTTGCAAAAATCAGTATGGTCATTTTGGCATTTGTCAAAATTAGACTTTTGATCGACGTTTTCTCAAAAACGCCTGAACCGATTTTAGAAATTTAAAAGCCATTTGATGTATTTCGGTGAGGACTATCGTTTGTCAGTTTTGTGCAACGATCTGCCAAGCCGTTTCTTTGTAATTTGAAAAAAAGTGTTGAACTTTTCGTCCACATTTAAGCTCATCCTACCGAACCGATTTTAAAAAATCAAAAACTGTTCGAAAGATATTAGTTGGGAATGATGCTAATTAATTTTAGGTGAAAATCTACCGAGCCGTTTTCTTGTAATTAACTGTTGAAAAAAAATGTTAAATTTTCGTCCACATTTAAGCTCATCCTACCGAACCGATTTTAAAAAATCAAAAACTGTTCGAAAGATATTAGTTGGGAATGATGCTGATTAATTTTAGGTGAAAATCTACCGAGCCGTTTTCTTGTAATTAACTGTTGAAAAAAAGTGTTAAATTTTCGTCCACATTTAAGCTCATCCTACCGAACCGATTTTAAAAAATCAAAAACTGTTCGAAAGATATCATTTGGGAATGATGCTGATTAATTTTAGGTGAAAATCTACCGAGCCGTTTTCTTGTAATTAAATGTTGAAAAAAAGTGTTAAATTTTCGTCCATATTTAAGCTCATCCTACCGAACCGATTTTGAAAAATCAAAAACTGTTCGAAAGATATCATTTGGAAATGATGCTGATTAATTTTAGGTGAAAATCTACCGAGCCGTTTTCTTGTAATTAAATGTTGAAAAAAAATGTTAAATTTTCGTCCACATTTAAGCTTATCCTACCGAACCGATTTTGAAAAATCAAAAACTGTTCGAAAGATATCATTTGGGAATGATCAGATCGAAGCTGATTAATTTTAGGTGAAAATCTACCGAGCCGTTTTCTTGTAATTAAATGTTGAAAAAAAGTGTTAAATTTTCGTCCACATTTAAGCTTATCTTACCGAACCGATTTTGAAAAATCAAAAACTGTTCGAAAGATATCATTTGGGAATGATGCTGATTAATTTTAGGTGAAAATCTACCGAGCCGTTTTCTTGTAATTAACTGTTAAAAAAAAATTTAAGCCTTTTTTCATGGAACTTTTTTTGGCGATATACATCATTGTCTTATAGAACTTACTGTAATATTACGGCCTTACAACAAGTAGTTTAATTTTAAAAATTCGTCAAACTTTGCTAAAATTATTATCGTTTTTTTTAAAGTAGGATGAAGTATATTATTTACACTTTTTTTTTGATTAAGTCGATTATTTACACATATCGGGAAGTTCATGTAATTTGCCTCAAGGCTAAATACCAAACCAACTAGTTTTAAATATTTTTATTCAACTATTTTTTTTAATTTTTAGTACCACTTAATATGAAAACTGCTACATAACATAGCCTTGCCATAACATTAGTCCATTTTAGAACAAAATCGCCCCCTTAAATTCTATAAATGATTAAAAAAGTTAAAAAATTCTTCTTACATTTTTTTGCAAAACTGGAATATTCAGTAGATGATGGCAGTAACAGAAGTATTATAGAAAATTTGAATGAATTGAATATATTTACAAACTCACAATACACCGGCGCCTCGCCGGGTTCATAAATCAACACCAACCGATAAATCTCAATAAATCATCCGAAGTATGAAAATTACATGACTGACGCAAGAAACAGAAGTCATGTAAACAATCATCACTAACCATGTATCTATAGAAATACACAAATATATACATATACATATATATATATATATATATATATATATATATATATAATTATATATATTCTGAAATTGCTGTATATATAATTTTAGTTGTTCAAGTTAGGTATAAATTACAAAAGTTTTATGAGTTTCTACAGAACTTTCAGAAAATTTGCATGAGTCTCGTAAGATTTCAAGACAGAATATGAAAATGATTTTATACCAGGTTTATTCAAAACTTAACTATGATATAAATTAAAAGTTTATGAAATAAAAATTCGTATTACAAAAGTTGGATAAAGCTAAAAAAATATTTTGTAACAAAATAAAACAAAATACCACTGCCAATAATTTAATAATAGTTAATACCATAAGATGTATTAAAGTGTAAGGCAATTAACATTCAAAAAATGTAACATTTTAGAGAGACCTTTACACCATGTATGTAAATTTACAAATACATATACTACAGCGTACAGCGCCTTTCAGATTCGAAATGTATTTAAATAAGTAGCCGAGAGAAAACGAGTTTTGGCTAACAAAAGGTTTAAGGAAACGAATTTTGACTCCTGCGGGAAGATTTACACTTTTCGTTAATATTAGGGAGCGTTTCCATGAACCAGAGATTATAAAGGTGACGAAATGCTAGATAAAAAATAAAAAAATCGCCACAAAGTCAAAAACACTTGCATTGAATAATGAGTAAATTGAATGTTGAGTACACAAAGGTGAAACTCGAAACGAAAATTACTATAAAAAATGTGCTAAACGAAAATCACTATAAAAAGCCCTTTTTGTCAGTTTTCAATATGGTGAACAACAAACACATCGAACAAAAAATAAATGTTAATATATCAAACTTAATAAATAACAATAATAAATTAAAGATTAGCAGCATATATAATTCTTTCATTATTATAGAGACGGTTCGAAATTTATTAATTTTTTTTACTCTTCTATATTTTATTTTTCTCTTTTGCCATTGTCGAACTATATTTTTTATAAATTATATATTTTGTAAAAAATAATTTTGTTATTTGCTCACCTTGAATAAATTTACGCTATCAATTATATATAAACACTAATTAAAAACAAAGTTTAAAAACAATGATGGTTTTTGTTTTGGCAATTCAAACGAACTAGCTTATACAAACAATCAATTTAGTTTTGATCATGAAACGGGGAGTTCTTAGCTTATCTATACATTTTTCCATAGTATGCATAGACTGTGTTTTAAAAATTTAGAACTGTAACGTACATTTTGTAGTCTTGCATTTTGACAGTAAAGAAATAGAAATATTATATATAAGCAAATTATAGATTAGTGTTTCTAATATGTATTTATTCATGTAAGCGAAATTCATCTGCCAAACCGTCGAAAGTTGGTGAATGAATGATCCAATAATAAGTACATCATTATTACTTACATGATTTTTAATTTAAAAGAGCTCATTTGAAACTTGATAATTTTACACTACTTACTAAAAATCGTTTAAAAAAATACTTTCAATTCAAATAACATCCTAACCTAATTAGCAAGTCAAGTCTACCTGAAAGGCAAGCGGCGACCAGACTTAAAAGAAAAATACCAGAAAATCTAATATAGTATAATTAAGTATCATACTTTTATTTTAATGTATTTTATTTTTTTCTATTCCATCTTAAATTTACTTGTTTCTTGAATGTTTCGTTTCTATCGTATTTTCATATCTAAACTATTAATTATGTCTACAATTGCTTTTACTGAACTTTATTAAATGAAGTTACGTGGGTCTTTTTATATTTAACGTTTCGATTATATTTTAATTAAAACATAAACTAATTTTCTCAACGCATTACACTGTAATTCACACCAATAATTGCACTCTTATGCCCAGCTATACACTTATGAGAAATCTTTTATTAGCCTCTTTAATCTAAAGCTCATATCACTTCAAAAATAATTTATCCATTATTATTTGTGTTTTAAAGAATTTATGTTCAAAAAATTTTTTGCTATAGTTTTTATTATTTTTGTGTTCATATTTTAAGCAGCTCTAGTAGATAAGCCACTGGGTGTATCTACTAATATGTAATCAACGTTATTTTATCACATATTTGTCAGCATTCTCTTTTAATGCAATAATATATACACATTTCAGAATAAAATTAAAAAATTGATGAAAATATTGATTTAAAAAAGTGTAAGATCGAATACGCGTAAAACGAGTACCGTGTAAAACGGGACATATGTGTATTTACTACAATTAAATATCTTCTTCGCGCGTTCATAAGTACTCAGCCTTATTAAGGAATCGAATTTTTACCTCTACTTGAAGATTTACGGCTTTGCATTAACTTTAATTCGTGCACCTACGGCACCATAGAGTGCCAAAATCGCATTCTCAAATCTATTATGCCAGACTAACAAGTAGCGTATTTATTTTATGGCTTTAATCGGGTGTTAACGAAATAAAGAGATTAGCATTCCAGGGTTCTCGGATGGAACTGTTTGTCTATCAAACGTGCCCTCGGCAATCTCATTGCCGAAGGCGAGAATCGTAAAAACTTTTACTACCCCTCATTACACAAGAAGAGTCAATAACCGATAGCATTACCCTCGCCGCAATATAAACGCACGGGGGTAGTAAGTTTATATATATACATACATACCCATATATATATATATATATATATATATATATATACATATACAAATATTCATTCTCTTGAGGTATGTATACTTACTTGAAGCTTAGACTCATAGAAATGATCTGAATAGTTAGCATGTTACAATATGTATCAAGAATTATTACTATATTCTATATAGTATATAGTATAGTGTGTTTAGAAAAAATGTAATGAAATAATCTGTAAGATTATTCTGTAAAAATGCTCAGAATAGCAGGAATGCTCTGTAAGATTTTGCAAAAAAAAAGATTAGTACAGCTGAAATATTCAGTAAACTTTTATGAAAGAAACTGATCTTAAAGGCAAAGGTAGAAATATATTCGTACAACATTATATATTTAGGAAAGTAACGAGTACAATTTTCAATATATCACAAATAATTTAATAACGAAGAATAATAAAGAAAATTCGTTCAAAGTAGAGTAGAAATAAAATAAATATAAAATTAAAGCAAAAGGATGATTGTATAGATCATAGGTTCCCAAACTTGTTTGTGTATAAAAATAGATATTAATAAGCACTGTTGTGGATCTTCATAATTTCTTCTCGTCGATGTGGACCCCCCCTTGAATGGGGTCACATGTTGTCAAAGATTTCTAGGGATCCATATGAACTACTTTGAGAATCACTGGTATAGATGATTATGCAGATTTTAATTATAAAATTTATAACTATCGCTACTTAGATATTTATCTAATAATATGATTTTCTTAGTTCTAATTTTCTAATGCTATTTTCTATCCAATAATGTGTATTTAAATGTGTATATAGAAATATGTACTTTTTATCCAATAATCTATTTTTTAAATAAAAATATTATTATTAGTAATATTTTAAATAAAAATATATTTTTTTTAATATAAATTCTTTTATAATAATGGATAAATTATTTTTGAAGTGTTATGAGCTTCAGATTAAAAAGGTTTCTCATAAAAGATTTCTCATAAGTATTATAGATGGACATAAGAGTGCAATTAATGGTGTGAATTACGGTGTAATGCGTTGAGAAAATCAGTTTATTTTTTAATAAAAGGATAATAAAAACGTTTGATATAAAAAGAACCATGTGAAATCTTTCAATAAAGTTCAGAAAAGGCGTTTGTAGACATCATAATTAATAGTATTTAGATATAAAAGGCTATAACCGAAACAAAATAAAAAAAATAGGTTGAAGATGTTACAATGATTATTAAAGTTCCCAATTTTAAGATAAATGGTACAATTATAAATTGAAGTTCCAAATTTTACAGAACTAAAAATATACGCATTATAAGATACTAATATGACCCCAAGAAGAAACAAATGTTCAATATCTAACCCACAAGATTCAAGCACCACTTTAAAAATTTATTATCAATTTCAGTGTTTGTTTTGTTACATAGTGTAGGAAACATTAAGTTTCAAATGAGCTCTTTTAAATAAAGAATAACTATTCCTTTTTTGTCGCATAAATACAATACACTGCTTTTCTATTTTTATATCAAATATAAATGTACTGATGTAAAATATCTAATGGAGAAGTGTAATACTTAAGAGTAGACGCATGTACCAATCCACCATTATGTTGTAGACAATTTATATATTGAAATATATATTTTTTAAATTAACAAAAAAAAATAATAATTTAAGTAGCGATGATGTATTTACTTATTATTGGACCTCAAAATTCAAAAAATATGCAAAATATAATATGCGGCAGCTTTTCATTTTCAGTAAATCAAAATGGCTGATCATACACTAACTTTCGACGATTCAGCAGATGAATTTCGCATATATGAATACATACATATTGTATTATATTGAATTATATATATATATATATATATATATATATACATATATACATATATACAAATATACAACTGTATAAAGGCACAGATAGAAGTATGTATATATTTATACAACCATAAACACGAGGCAGAATCGACGTCATTAAATGAGGCTGGAAACAGCGTGTTTTTCATAAATGTATTTAACTGGAATTCAGTGTATATGTATATATATATACACAAACATATATATATATATATATATATATATACAGTATAATATATATTATACATGGTACCACGTATATATATTTATAGCCATGAGAAATAGAATCTCATATATATTTAAATTAGTTTCTATGCATTTCAAAGCTTATAAAGTACTAAGGTCTGACTTCGTGTTTATGAGAACGCCGTAAACAATTTAAATTTGTGATGCGGAAATGTAAGCAAATTGCAAAATTTGTACAACATAGTAAAAAATATATTTATTTGAAGTCAATAAATATTCACATCAAATAAATATATCTTTTAAAAGAAAGACTTATTGAGGAATGTGAAAGAGTTTAATTCAGATTGAGATTTAGTTCAGGTGTGATTGATACAAATGAATTGATTGAATGAATAAATTGTTTAAATAATGCTTAAATTTCTTTTAGTTTTAATTCATTTAATATATACAACATAACAATGTATGTAACAAAAAAAATTGACAAAAATCATACAGTTTTAAATGTTCCAATTATTAGTAGCTTGGTTTAATGTAATAGTGTAGTGTATTTTTATGTAATTAATTTTCTGTAAGTATTTATATATAAGTTAGAGTTTATCGGTTTTCAAATACCGGTTTTTTAGTGAAAAAAGTCGGTTTTCACTGTATAAATGGAAAATGACAAATATAGCCAAATATAAAAGATAGGTGAAAGCGTTTTGATTCTTGAAATCATATCGGTTCAATAGCATTTGATATCTTATCAGTCTGCAATTGTTCCCAGAAAGGTTTTGATATATTAATTTAGATTTTTATACCAGTGTATATATTAATTTAAATCATTGTGACTTCTTCTCGAAGAAGTAACTTCGTCTACTCAAACTTAAAAAAAAAGAGTTTTAAACCCTAGAAGCCACAAATAAAAGAACAAAAAACTTAGAATTATTATATCAGACTTTAAAAACAATTAAGCATAATTTGATCGCAAGTATGAGAGTATTTTCTGTTTCAGGAAATTTTGTGAATAAAAAAAGGACACGTCTAAGTAGCAATTCGACAGACGTTCTCAGTTTTTTGAAATCATATTTTATTAAACAAAAAAACAATTAGAATGTTTAAAATGAATTAATTAAAATTGCTCGGAACAGACAATACCCGAGTTTAGCTTAATTGCTTTTAAAGCTAAAATTGATATTAACAAGTATGTATCAACATGTAACCAATATTTTTTAATTTTTTGTGGCACTTGTGAAATGTGCAAGTTCCGAGGCTTAAGTGACTAAAGCCTCAGAACTTGCACATTTCACAAGTCGTGGCAGAAATTACTTAATTTTACTCACATTTTTGTTCAAATAAAACTATAATTTTTCTTTTTACATCTTACAAAAAATGATAAAAATTCATAGTGTGGACAAGTTATATGTATAAATGTTAGTGCAAATTTCAAGTGTCGTGTACACATCTTAGATGTAACCTACCAACGTTAATATCCACTGATGATGACATTAAATTGAATGTCGAAACGTTTGAAATTAAAGATTAATTTATAAATCTTTGATTTTATTTTTTTATGTATCGCCCCACAAGAATGCCTCCTAAATCGAATGCTAATTCATTGATTGGGCGTTCGGGTATGAGCAGTGTATGTATAAAAATATACATTTATATAAGATTAAATAGAAATCTACAATTAGTATAGTAGAACTTTAGATAAATTAACTGTGTAACTTAGTTAATTGTATAAAATCCGAATAATTTTGAATATTCAATATGACTGACACAGATCATATCATACAGCAAAGGAAGGCAATGTAAGGAAGCCGCGCAATCGCATCTGCCTATTTTTAGAAAACTAAAAATAAGATTTAACATAAGTTCTGTTTCTGATGTACAACTTTTTTCCACCTCGAATATAGCAATCAATTCATTGGAATTTTACACCTGAATTTATACCCTATGTTGTAACAAATTTTATGTAAATGATTTTGTATTAATTTTACGAGGTATATGAAATTTATATTAGCAAAGTTTAATCGACAGATGATGAATAGTCACAGGCCAAATTGTTCAATATATTTATAGAGATTCACAAGGCATTGACTAAAACAATTGATACAAGATAAAAATAAAATAAACAGGGTAAAAGTAAAATATAATATTGTTAGAGTAGATTTTCAGGCAAGGTAAAAATAATTGTCAGTAAAACAATTTTATTTTCAAATTACTTATGATCCAAAATCCAAAATTTGATTGAATACAGTTTATAAATGTAGTCTGATTTTCATGTTTAAATCATTATATACTATGGATGCTACAGCATCCACGATGCCTGTATTATGTTTCTATTAGAAAAGACGAGATAATATGAAACTACTTGAAAATTCAGTAGTCATTACATTGACAGATATAATTATTAGAAAAACGTGAGGTTAATATAAAATCAAATTCAAAATTCGAATTTTGTATATTCGTTTGGGTTTGTATAGATGTATATGTGTATGTAATTTCATGTAATGAATGTTTATTTGTATAATATTGGTCAATAGATTATATTTGTAATTTGTAAATTTTAATTGCTGTTAATAAATATATATAAAAAAAAAATTGAATGCTATAGCATTCATGTCACTCTGCATCACAATGAACTGAATGCTCTAGAATTCACACCCGCGAATATGTTAAATGAATAAAATTAATTACAAGTAATCAATTAGTAATTTATAGTGCAATAAACAAAAAAATGTTACTTTACCAATTTAACCCTTTCCACTCGGATGCCGCCGCTCCGGTTATAACATTTATTTTTATTGAATTTAGAAAAAACTACTCATAAAAGAATTATTATAAACAATAAAGAATGAACTAATATTTTCCTTCAGGGCCTTTGAGATATATAAATATAATATTTATATAAAGTTTTATTATAACCAAGAAATTAGCCAACAGATTCTTTCTAAAGTGGACCAATATAATTTTATTTTTTGCTCCAAATCTTATAGCCATGTCTGCAGATGATGAGAAAATTTACAAAATATTTGTGATTTTTTTTTGCAAAAATGCACTATAGAAATATAGGCTATAAAAATATATATTAGCTGTTAAGTCTTTGTAAATAAGTATTTCTACCTATTATATATACTATATTAGGTAGAACTTAGGTATACCTGTTTAAATATATAAAACTTTGTAATAAGGTTCTATATGACTACCAGATTAAAAGCCACAAATAAAATAAATAAAAATTAAATAAATAAGGATTTCTACCTAATATACTCGTATATACTATATTAGACTGTATTAGGTAGAACTTAAATATAACTTTGTAAAATATAAAACTCTGTAAGGCTCTATATGACTACTCGGTTTAAAACAACAAATAAAATGAATAAAAATTAAATCAAATTAAATTTGAAAATAAAATAGCAAATCTTTCATTGGGGTTATATATTTAAGCAATAAAATATATATTTATGTAAATATGTAAATATGTATATGTACAAGTATTATTTTTTTGTATGTGTTATGTGTTTTTTATAATTGGCCAAATATCTTATAAAAATTGTAGTATTAAAGTTCCCGTAGGGTAGGTTATAGTAATCGTCCAAAATTCGAAATAGAATTTTTTTGCATGTCTTTAAGTTTCAGAGGTTTCTGAACATTTTGGCACATCTTAAAAAAAATGGATGTGTATACAAATACAACATTTCGTCCACGATTTCATAGGGAGACGTGCTGATTAGTTTTTGACAAAGATAGGTCCAGAAATTTCGGAGATACGGAACAAAAAGTGCAGAAAATACAAATTGAGTTTTTGAGAGAACGGTGTATCCGATTGGAATGATTTAAAAAATATTCAATTTGTAATGATGAGGAGAAGTGGTAATTAGTTTTTCGCAAAGGCAGGCCCAGCCGTTTTGAATATACGGAACTAAATGTGCAAAAAATGGTAGTTTTTAAGAGAACGTTTTGAATGATTCAAAGAACCTCTTGCTTGTATTGTTATATAAACGATGTCGACCAATTTATGAGTTCTTAGATTTTGTCTATACAATATAAGCAAATAGCAAGGCAAAGCACAATAAATAGACATAAAAAATGTACACATTAAATAAGGCTTGAGTGATTTACCAACTAAAATAGTATTATATATTTTATACTCGATTTAACTTGAATAGAACCAATATTATTACGTTTGAATAAATGCATTTAATTGATCAGTGTTGTAAGTTCATTATCACATAAGAAAATTAATTTTTAGCTTTGATTTTATTATAAGTAAACGATGAATAAATATTAAAAAAAAATTACTCATTGAATAAGATTTAAGTGATCGATTCTTTACTAAATAAAAGAGTATAATATAGTTTATATTCGATTTAACTTGAATATAACCAATATTATTACGTTTGAATGAATGTATTCAATTGAATGGCGTTTGAAGTTCATTATCACATAATAAAATTAATTTTTAGCTTTAATTTTATTATAAGTGAACGATGAATAAATATTAAAAAATGTACACATTGAATAGGATTTAAGTGATCGATTCTTTAATAACTAAAATAGTATTATATAGTTTATACTCGTTTTAACTTGAATAGAACCAATATTATTACGTTTGAATGAATGTATTCAATTGGACGGTGCTTTAAGTTCATTATCACATAATAAAATTGATTTTCATCTTTGATTTTATTATAAGTAAAAGTCTGCAATAAACAGTGTCAAAAAATCAGAAAAAAATAAGCATGCTCCTATAAATATAGTAATAAATCTGAGAAAATGTCAACAGCATCAAAGGTCAATGCCTTGTGAGAATTTATGACCGCAATCAGCATGATTGATGTTTACAATCATTTCTCATGCGAGCTGTCACTTTGACAGAACAAAAAATTGGCGGAACAAGTTAACCGGCAATATTGGCGTCGACAGTTTCACATAATAACCTAATTAAATATGTACATAGTCGATTTTTTATGGAATACTACTGGTTTATTTACAGATTAAATATCTTGCAACGTCTGAACAAATATTTGTAAGTCGTATTACAACTGGAGACCGAACAATGGAATTCGTTAAAGTGAACAAGCGTGCAAAACAAGATACAATCTCAGGTAGCACGAGAGGTAAGGTGGTAAGGTGTTGTTGATCGCTCTCGGAGGAACCTTGAGACGAGTGAAATGCCGCGCTTAGCATAAGTCAACCGGACTCTCGCTCATAATCGAAATAAAAAATATTTTTAATCTGACATACCGTTTTCTCTCTTGATCTCGCACAGCACCGAAAACAGAGCAGGTTTCATACGATGACAGTTCAGCGTGTGTTTTCTGGCCTGTGCTTCGTCCAAACTTTGATCCGTAATGTTCATGATTGGTTGTAAAATTTCACCAATATCTTGTTTCCTCCTCTTCCCTTCCCCATCCCCTGGGGGTTTCCGTCGTTCGGTGAGAGACCATAACCCTGCGGTGCCATAGACCGCCGCGTGTGCCATCATTCTATTAGGGTCATCCATTTTGTTGCACTAAAACACTATTGCACACAATTATCGAAATCATACGTCATAAAACTAATAATTATTAAACACTATTTGTTATTGTTTCCGGATTGTCTATAAATCTAAATGCGTATACTTTGTTGATATTTATGTTATTTACTACTAGACCACCGCACGCGACGGCGTCTTGTCAAGAAATACGATAATTCTTGACAGCTCCTCACAAGCATTCGTGTCACCACACTGCTCTCTGTCACACGCACGCATCGCTAATATGTTAGACAGAGATGACAAATACAGAATGCGCAATGGACTCGCCCTGAACTCGTACCGCATGAAGTTTGCTGCATATAACGTAGAGCAATAACTTCACCGATCGTTACACGGGCGCGAAATTTGAATCTTGAATCGAGCGCGAAAAGCAAAAGAGATAAATTTCATATTTTGAATCATTTTAATTATGAATAGCAATTAACGTAAGTATAAATATTGCTGACAAATAAACAAACTGTGTTCAATATGAAAAATAATGTATTACCCAATAAAAGTTTTCTAAAAAAAATTAAACTAGTTGTGTATGACATCGTGCCTGAAGACAAATTGCTGTAACTTCCCGTACCCGTAACGAAATATGTTACAGAAATATTAAATGTTTTCATATAGATTATTATAAATACTGTAACATTGTCTAATATTTATATAAACGTATATATAAGAGTTATATAAACTGAATTACAAAGTTAAAATTATTAGAAAAAAAATTTTAAATATTTTTTTTCTCAAAAGCAATTTTTGTTAAAACAATCAGAAAGTTTATCGAATAATTCAAATCAGATGCTTAGTTCTCTCAAAAACTGCTATTTTTTGCACATTTAACTCGGTATCTTCGAAACTTTTTGACCTGCCTTTGCCAAAATCTAATCACTACTAAAAAAAATAAACTTGTTGTGTATGGCATCGTGTCTGAAGGCAAATTGCTGGAACTTCCCGTATCGTAACAAAATATGTTACAGAAATATTAAATGTTTTTATATAGATTATTATAAATCCTGTAACATTGCTGATATTTATATAAACGTAATATAAGAGATATAAACTGAATTACAAAGTTAAAATTATTAGAAAAAAAATTTGAAATATTTTTTTCTCAAAAGCAATTATTTTGTTAAAACAAGCAGAAAGTTTTTTTAATATATTCAAATCAGATGCTTAGTTCTCTCAAAAACTGCTATTTTTTTGCACATTTAACTCGGTATCTCCGAAACTTTTGGTCCTGCCTTTGCCAAATCTAATCACTACTTCTCCCGTCATTACGAATTGAATGACTTTTAGATCATTTAAATCCGATGCTCCGATCTCTCAAAAACTCGATTTCTATTTTCTGCACTCTTTGCTCCGTATCTCCGGAACGGCTGGACCTGCTTTTGCCAAAAACTAATCACACATCTCCCTATCAATAGGAATCAAATGTTTTTTGAACCATTCAAATCGGTTGATCCCTGCGCCCGAAAACGTGAACGCAAAGCGCGGACACACAAAACATACACAGACACATACACACAGATCCATTTTTACTGAGGTATGACAAAATGTTCAGAAATTTTTAAAACTGAAGAAATGAAGCATTTTCATTCTGATGTTGAATGCTCATATATCTTCAAAATTACCAAATGTCTTATATGTTATTGTAAAGATAGATTGTATTAGAGAAATGTAATTTAGAGAAATTTTAAAAAAGTAATTAAAAATACTAATAAGGATTAGGAACTCAGCTTAATGCTACCATCAGAACTAGAATAAGTGGTTTAAAATATAAATAATTTATTCAAGTCTCTATTTAGAAAATACTGATTAACTGGTAGCAGCATCTAACATTGAATTCTGTAAATAAAATCTCTATATAAAAAGATGCGAGCAAATCGGAGTAGATTACCATTCATGCATTGTTAATAATAAACATACTTAAATTATAATTTTCGGAAAATTATGAATCAATACAACAAACGATACAACATAGATAGTAAGTTTATTATCATATATGTAGTAGCTGGGCTAACAACGAAGATAAGAACCACAGCTGGCACACACACCAAATACAACACGAGTAGGTTAGTTCACAACATTCACTTAAGAATCAAAAATGATACCCATAACATTAGAAAAATTGTAAGAAAGCCTTCAACTTAGTTTCTTATTCAGTTCTAAGTTCCTCAAAGTTTTGGTGATTACGTCAACATTTTCTCCGCAAAAACCTGGCGCCACACTTTATTGGCCGCCTCGCGTTTGGCACCTCTTGGTACGATGGGCACCCACTTCGAAAAACTTCTTCATTAACTGCACGTAACGTAAACTTAGGTTCATGGGCTGCTCCTTCGGTAAGCATCAGCGTATAAGTTGGGGTCAGCCATCCTTTCGATGTACAAAACTCCTATTATAGAATAAATTAATAGTTATGTCATATACATGAATATACATTTCAGAATAAGTTTTACCTGCAACCAACCAACAGGGTTATTCCTACGTCTACTTGGCCCAGCTACATCACTAGTATATTCCTTCTTAGGGTCAAAATCAGCATTGCTGAAGTTAACCATCAGTTTTCGAAGTTTTTTTGGTTTCACAATAAATATCCACGCCGCTAGATAAATAATTGACACAATAAACATATTTATTATTACAATGAAAATATAAAACCTTGAATATAAGACTTCTTTAATTTTCAATCAATAAAATTTAGAAATTAGTTTAATTTTCTTAATGGCTAAAATTCTGCGTAACAGAGCCCATAACATAGCGTTGTCATAGCAACGCTTTGTGTGCTTGTTTCTTGGTAGTGAAAACTGTGAAAAATGCCTGCAAACTGTGTAAAAACTGCATGAGCAAA
>NW_020537324.1:62795851-62827262 GCF_003426905.1 Ctenocephalides felis
TTAAAGAATGTGTAGTATATAAGTAACTGTTTTTGAAATTACACTGAAGATGAGACACACCATGGTCTCGAAACGTCTGTAATCATAAAATAAGTTGTGTTTAAACAAATCTGAGTGCTGGTTTTGTTCATTTAAACAATTAATATTCGTTCCACTCATATCATAAAATTCTATATTTAATATATATATATATATATATCTATATATATATATATATATTAATTTAGAAATATGAACAAACAAAACTCTTTTTTGCACTTATTTATTAAATAATAATTTCACGAACGTTGTGAGACTAGGTTTGTCTCATCATCAGTGTGTTATAATTTAAAATTTAAAATATGAAACCTAAATTAGCATTATGTGTTATCCTAACAGTCATTCAATATACACACACACACATAT
The DNA here is from genome assembly GCF_003426905.1 of Ctenocephalides felis. Lineage (NCBI taxonomy): Eukaryota > Metazoa > Arthropoda > Insecta > Siphonaptera > Pulicidae > Ctenocephalides > Ctenocephalides felis. The sequence continues at coordinate 62,796,257 of NW_020537324.1, forward strand.
ATCTATATATATATATATATATATATAGATATATATATATATTATTGGGGAGGGTCGATTTAAAAGTCGCTTAGGCCGTATGATTTTCGGATACTAGGGATCAAAATAATATACTTTGCTGAAGGAACGATACCTCTAAAATGAATTCTGATGTCCCGTGCATTGATCCAAAGATAGAGAATGAATTTTGAAAAAAATTGTTTTTACCCCATTTAGAGAGCTCCAATCGCTTTCAAATGTATGACAAACCTGGACTGGAAGTTCACCCCCTCGGACATCCTTTTAAAGGCCGTCCATACAAAAGTTGCAAAAAATCATCGTTTTTGTTATTTTAATCAGCAAAAATATTTTTTTAAACAATTATTTATAAGTTTTACATAGTTTTATATACATATGTTATGATTAAATACATTTTAAAATAAAAATAAATCGCAGATTTTTGTCATGTTAAAGTATCCAAAATGATGCACCTTTTGTATGAGGGACCTCTAATGGGAGGTCCTAGAGGGTGAACCATGGGCATGAGTAGATCGGCCCTCCAAAGTTACTCGGTGTCGGTCATACATTTGGACACTATTGCGGCGCTCTAAATGAGCCAAAAGAGGATTTAGGCAAGTTGATTTAAATCAACTGTATAAATAAGAATTAAAATTTAACAATTTAGATAAAATTATCAACTGTTGAAAAAAAATGTTACTACTTTCACTCAGAATTAATTAATGCGCTTCTCAATTGATAACTTTCAAATCGGCCGATTATCTAGCAAAACTAATCAGCGATAGTCGTTATTTAGTCCCATAAAATGGCTGTTGATTTTTTCAATTCCGCGTAACCGATTTCGTAAAACGCGGACTAAGAGTCAAATTTTTTACTCACATACACACAGAAATATACTTTTACATATACACATATACACAGATATATAATTTTATGTGCAACAAATCAGAATAATTTCAATCGTCAAAACTATATAAAATTAGCACATCGCTTGTTTTCTATTGAAAACAAACGTCTCCGTAAAGTTATATTAACGATGAACTTTGTTAAATTTTGAACGCACTTTATTCAATTTTTAAAAACACATAAATAACATCTAAGGTAATTTTCACAATATCGATTTCCACACCAGACAAAACCACTTTCAGAAGTACTGTGGAAACATATAACACGTGCTATAATCAAATTCCGCCGACAGCACTTATAATTCCGAAACAGATGCGCATACCGCACCTATCGGACTTGTTGCAACGCAACGCCAGAGACACTTACAGGCGACTGCAGGCCGCAATAGCCGCCAATTATAAAGTTTCGCTTGACAGCAGAGCGGAGGCATGCGGCAGGCATGCTTCGCATAGAAGCAGCCAGTAAAAGTAAGTGACACGTAGTCAGACCTGGAAAACATGGGCGCCGGGATCTCACGAATCGGATATAGGACTTAAAGGGCGTCACACCCATTGTGCGGCGAGTTTGGTGAATGTAAGTACATCTTCTCAATTGCATATGTTGTAGGATGTTTTTATTGTTACAATACATTTTTTATTAAAACATTAAATTGTATTAAAAAAAACTATTGAACTACAAACACAAAATACACAGGTTGCAGGACAATTACCTTTCAACCAAAAATTTATAGTACTCGATTCACTACTCTAGCCGCCATTAAATAAAATATTTCCCAAATTTGGTTTGTATTTGTATGTATATTCAAGGTTATCTAGAAATTGAACATAGTTTGTCTATACTATTTGTAAATAGCGCAAATAGTATAAATTGTTTTATATCATCAACATAAGATCTTATTATTATTGATAACAAAAAACAAATAGGAGTGATGCATAGGAGTGATGAAAAAACACATCAACTCGAGCTTTATACCCAGAACTGAGCTTATCTTGAATAAGACAATGGTGCTGATGCTTTTCGCTAGTGATAAATATGCCAAGAAGAACTTGATTGTACGTGATACATCTTGGCTTTTATGAATTCTCGACGACGACATGAAAGATGCAAATAGCCCCCTTTATTCTCTCTTGTGGTATATTCAGGTTTGAGACATTAATATTAAAGCGAGACGCATAATTTACGTTCACATTTTATTTCTTTTATATTATAATATTTAGTGTTATTATTATATAAGTAGATATATTTATTGCATTTACTATTGATGACATATTCACACTTAACAGTTGCAATATATTCAAACAACACCCTTGTTCATATTGCACCACATCACGACTGCTTGATATTTGAATTTTTCGAAAATATTATAGCCCATTTTCGTTTGACATTATTAGACATAAGAGCTAATATCTAAAAACCCCACACATAGGAGAAGGATGAACCGATGGGTTACGTCTCATATCAATACCTTAGGTCATAAGTCATACATAAAAACAGCTTATAGAACAATAATAAAGAGTTCTGATTGCTGTGGAAACAATAAAAAAAAATAAAAAAAAATCGTTTGATGTCTATTTGCCTAGATGGCGTTACGTAAACCTACCCCAAGCTAGCGTGTTATGTAATTAATAACAATGTAGCTCTTAGCGATATTAAATTTCATGGACCGCAGTGAATATCACACATTTTAGAGAATAAGTACTGAGTAATAAGTGATAAAAGTAATCTCAATGTTGAAAAAAAAATGTTAAAAAAGTGAAGATGATAAAAATAATAACGAATTGTATTATCAACATCATGATTCAATTCAATGTCAACATTTGTCATTGACAAACTAAACCCTAACTTGCCAAATAAAACTCTTAAACATCAATGTCTACTTTGAGTTTGATTTATTTATAAGTCATTCATTATCTAACATCTGAAGAACACAGCTAACGCTCCTCGAATAAAGGCACTCTTTCTTTACCAGTGAAGTATTGAGTCCCCCTCATGCAACTAAAGCTGTTAATCAAGAACTTGTAAATACCGTTGGGAGTGATTTATCGACAATTGTATCGTATTGCTGAAAGTTTCATCTTCAATATCCGAACATTTTTATATCAGAAAATATAAAATTACGAAGAAAAATGTTATGTGTATTATACATACGCAGACATGCCCATAGTTTACCCCCTGGGACCTCTCTTAATAATCTTTATAAGCCTAAAAAAATTATAAATTTAAACTTGATTTATAATTATAAATCAAATCCAGCTTTACCAATGCAAGTTTGTTTTTTTTTGTTACTCGTTTAGTTAACATCATATATGCCATCTGTCATGTTGAAGTTGAATCAAAATAAGACTTGAAAAGTAAATTGGATTTAAATTTCTGAATTACCGAACTTTGATTTTTTTATTTAATAATTTTATTATGTATATACGTATGTATATACACACATGCACTTGTATATACGTGAATGAATGCGCATTTAATACGAGCGAATCAGTGATAAAATAGATTCAAAGAGCACGTGACTACGCGATCGCTCCACCGGATTCATGTGATAATACGATTTAAATTTATGTGAAAGTATTTAAATCAAAACGACGAAGATATAAACGAAATGGTACAGATGTTTCTTAATGCTTTTCCTTAATTTGAGAAGCACACAGCAAAATGCACACACAAACATTGTTTAATAAAAATTTCAAATCCATAAAATAAAATAATGAATCAAAATTAAATAATAAACATAAGTAGAATTATAAATTCACGTAGTACATGATTAACAAATTGAGTCACATGATTAACAAATTGTAAATGGATTTATTTTACTTTGTAATTTTATAAACTTCGTGAAATATTTGACACACATACAGTACCGAAAGATACATAATAAATAGTTAATTATTTATTGTTTCTTAGTTGGATTATTTGGCTGCAAATAAACAATTCAAGTGCAGGCTTCAATGGCGAACACAAAATCTAAAGTTTATATATATATATATATATATATATATATATATATATATATATATATTGTAGATGTAGAGCTTCAAACAAAAAATCCCAAAAGTAATAAAAAAACATTCCTTTATTTATTTACTGTCGACGTTTCGGAACTAGGTACGTTCCATCTCCAGGACATCTGTCAAGAAACATGATCTTCATAACATTACTCTGTCGAAAATGCCTACTCGTTTAACTTCATTCCAAAAATTTTATATCATGAAAATTTCATCTTTAAGAGGTTATTTGCAGAAAGTTGTCTTATACTTATGAACGCTTCTAATAGTGTTAACATTAGATCAGAACATAACACTTACATGATTCTTATTTAAATTTTTTACACTTTTTGACAAATAATATCGACATCCATTTAAGAAGGTTAGGGGTACTTGGAATTTTTGAAAAATCGATTTTTATTTTTTTGCATTTTCATTAAGTGTAATATCTTGAAAATGTTCTCTACTGATTACTTTTTGAGTTATTGGACTCTTACCAGCGCGTTGACACAAGTGGAGAGCTCGATACTTATACTCAAGATTATTCCCCATTACCTCCTGATGTTTTAAAAGCTATTAAACCGATTTACGACGATCTCAGCAATGACAATTTACTTTCAAGATGTGTAGTTCAAGATTGAATCCTTAATCAGAAAAAAATGAGAGCTGCAATCAACTAGTGTGAAAAATATGCCCAAAAACCGTGAATACTAGTTCTACTATCGTACAAATTGCTACATGCATATACATAATCATTATTATTGATTATGAATACCCAAGGACCGAATTGTGCGTTTAATTCCCAGTGGTATGCTGAAAAATTGGATGTTGCATGTGTGAAAGTGGCAGATCAGCGCGCCAACGAGAACACTCGGGAGACCAGAATGCTTCAACAACATTAGGAAATTTTGAAAACTTGCACAATGACTGATGAACTATTATATGGCCCAGAAATAGATGACTCTTTCGAAGTAATTCAATAATTCAAATTTCTGTACGTAAATCCAATGTGAAACTTCAAAAGCGTTTGTCTCAAAACTATGTTTTTCGAACCGGTGACCACTGCAACTCAAAAACCGCTTAGTAAATTTTAATGAAATTTATACAGCTTTTAGAATACATAATAAACTCGGGCCTGATCGAAGGATTTTTACTTTTTCAAAAATTTCAATTTTTTCAGAACAATCAACTGTTGATTTTTTACCCAAAAATCTAGAATTTTTTTTCTGATGCTGCCATTTTGTTGATTTTTGCAAAAAAAAAGAAATCCTTCGATCAGGCCCAGGATTATCTATTTATAAAACTATTTTTTTAATTTGATTGATTTTAGATGAATCTCTAAGAAGTTATGACGGTCACCGCCAGAACTGTTTTTTGAAATAGGGTAAACAAAAACAGCTATAACTTTGAGAATATTTTTTTCTGAAATTTTTGTTACTTCAAGCCAAAACATTGTATAATAATGCCATATTAATATTTTTGTAAGAAAAAAACATCGTTTAATAACAAAAAAATACTGAAAATTCTCATTTTTTTGTGCATTTACATCCTGATATATAAGAACAACACGCACACATATACATAGTTTCCAGGCGGCAAGTGTTTACTTCAAAAATCCCTGCGTGCAATTATCAGTTTGTTACCAACAGTCGTGTCATAACATCGAGAGAATAATACTTTTTGTCTCAAGTAACAAACTCGAAAAAGACATAATTTGAAGAAATTTAGATTTAGAAAATTAATTTATTCGCTTCAAAAGAAATCACTTTTTTTTGATAAAATCTTTTTTAGTGAAAGTGTAATTAAGGGTAATTAACTCTATTTTTTTTCAGTAACCTTTTCTTAAAACTTTCTACAATTTTTTTTAACATTTTTAATATTTTGTTATATAATCCACTCATTTATTTTTATCATTTTCATTTTGATAATATTGTCATATTACATTACAGTACATATATACATATACATATACATATATATAAACGAAATACTCGTTATCAAAAATAACAGTTTAAAATATTTAAATAACACAGATCACAATCACGAATTTACTTGTGGTTTTCAATATAAAAATAGTAATTTCCAATCAGGCAGCAGGAATAATTTGGCCACAGAGAGAGTTGTACGAGTATTTCGAACAACATGTAGCGGATAACACATAATGCTAATTTAGGTTTCCATATTTTAAATGTTAAATTATAACACACTGATGATGAGACAAACTTAGTCTCGAAACGTTTGTGAAAATTATTATTTAATAAAATAGTGCAAAAAAGAGTGTTGTTTGTTCATACTTCCAAATTAATTAATATCTATATCCACTCAGAATACATTTGTTATATATATATATATATATATATATATACCTATATATATTATGAAGTTCTCTGTTTTGACTAAATTTACTTAACATTAGACGTTATCTCATATAAGCAAACCATGGAACAGATAATTTATTCATATTTACTTCTCACTGCTTATGTTCATAAGTATATAACAATGTAAAATCAAACTCGCTCATAATTAGTTACGAAACTATACATGAATGAACTGGCGGAAGTATATTCCGATGACTGTTAATTTTACAATGCTTTGATATACATTTTTCATATAAAAATTACGCAATAAGATCAAATATTCACACCAGAAAGAAGAAAAGACAATTGGGGCATTATTATATGCATAAGTCATAGCATATCACATCAGGATATAAATTTCTGGGGAAAATCAAGTTACAGAACAGCAAATCATTATGTTTGTTATTTTCAGTAATTTATATTCCATTACGTAACAGAAGTCACATTTTCAAGAGTATAGTATCAATATTAAATAATTTCGTTTAAAAAGATACAACAATCTAGAGCTATATCTATCAATACAGATTTATTTAATAATTCGAAGTAAATTACATATGATCAAAACTAACTGGTAGGCCAATTTTCGAGTATCTTAAGTTACTTGTCTTCCAAGGTAACATCACATATCACAAATAAGTGTACCATAAAGATTAGCTATTTTGGGCGCACCTATTTCATTTTGACAAATCATGTTTTTCGATGTTGGTTGTCTCTCGAAACAGTCAAAAAATTATGTTTATTGTACTAATAAAAAGAAAAATTAATTATAATAAAAACGTTAGAAAACATTTGTTTCCTCTGCAAGCATTTTCGCGGATTTTCGCAATAAGCGAGTTGGGGATATGATTTATGACTGAAAATACAGCATTCACGTTAATTAAAAATCACATTCTACTCAATTACCTTCCTGCTTCCGAATGAAGAAATTTTCAAGTGAGAAAATCTGGCGTACGAGGAATAGGAAAACTCGAGCAGGAACAGATGCCAAGAATTAAATAAATTGCTGCTAGTTTTATTGAGGACAGGTAATATAGTTGTTAAAAACATTTATTTTATACCCCATTTTATTTAATTTATATATATATATATAATATATAGGCTTTAGATGCATTTTACCAAGTATTTTTCATTGGTCAGTCTTTCCAAAAATGAAGAAAATCTATTTGAAAATATATTAATCGCTAACAGTAATATACCTAACTATAAAAAATAAACTGCTTATGAAATGAATATATGATTGTTGAAAACAAAAAAACTTACGTTATGTTGTATCCGTTCGAAGTTTTATATCACCAAAACGGGCCGTGAAACAAAACCTGAAAACAAAAACAATAAATTAGTACCTTAATATTTAAAACCCTACAGAGATTTTAAATCATACAAACAATATATAAAGCTCCATCATCTGTTTACATTCAATTTTGCTCAAAATTACACCATGCAGATTTCTTTATTGTACTGTAATGTACACTACCGCTATTTTATTAGTTACAACAGTATGCAAAGCTTTTTTCCATACAAGATAATATATACTTTGATAATCTCATACTTGTTAAAGCGCTTGTATAATATTACAATCAGTTAACTGTAATTGACGAGCATACTTGCAATGGAGAAATGGCAGAATTTTATGTATTGACGAGTATACTCGTCGTTATTAATCTATTTTCAAAACGTTTGGAACATTTTAAGACTATACTAGTAAAAAATGTATAGTTGTAATTGCCATTTTGCCTTTGTGAGTTTCTTGAACTTCTTGATATACGCAATTGATCGACTTAATCAATAAGAATCGACATATAGCTATTTTTTTTAAATTATCATCTGTTTATTTCGTAAATAATTTGCTTTACACCAAAAAGTAATGAATGTGATTCACAATTAATGCCTTTAAAACAAAGTTATATGTAAAAGTATTAATGTATATTATATAACACAGTTCATTCTAAATCGGTTTCTGAAAATGTTTTGTATTTAATAGTCGACACCCACACTGTGATCAGTGCAAAATACAGAACGGTATATATTTATACGGTGGTAAGAGCGCTACTACTCAGAATTTCAAACTTTAATCATTTTTTTTATTAGATTAAATCATATATAATATGTATGCTCGTGTTAACCAAAGAAGTAATATTTGGTAATAGGCTTTTCAATATTGTGAAATAAATTCACTCCTTATATTCCAAATTTAGGTAGCACAACTTACTCCGTGATATACGAATATAATCGTTGTGGCTCGACTCCGACGACATAAAACATTTATGTGGTTAAATGAGTATATTGCACTTCATTTATTTTCTTTGCATTTCATTATTTCAATATAAATAACGCAAAATGTTACTGAATTAATTTTCAAATATTCACAGTAAGCTCCAAGAGAAAATATAAAACAAATATTATGGTTATTTATACTACCATAATCTGCTTTTGAATATGTTTAATAAACTATCATATTATTGCAAGTTTATATATTCAACTATGCAAAAGAGCTATAATATTATAGCTAACTTTCCGAATGAGAAATTTATTTTTTGACAAAAAAATCCGACTTGCTAATTTTATGTTATCAAAATATTCTCAATCGATTAAGATCAAATTATTCTCAATCAATTATCAAAATATTCTCAATCGATTAAGATCAAATTTGGAAAATGTGTGTGTGTATGCAAGCCGATTTTTCAAAAACGTATCACTAAACATCCAAATAGTTCAAAAATATAACCATAACCGATGAGATCCACACACACTATGAAAGTTGAACAATAGCATTTATAATTATTGAATTTAAATGCATCGCCAATAATAATAGTAGAAGAGCCAGTGAACTATTTGACTAACCTGTTTTCACAAAGCCAGAAATTTTTTTAATGATATTTTATTATCGGCCCATTAAGAAAGTACCATTCTGGCAGTCATTCCGCGGTTGCGTCATCATCCCTTCAATTTGTGAAAATGTAAAAAAAACTGTTTTTATAACTTGCTCGCACAAGGCTCAAATTTTGAGGGTGTCTTCTTTTAACTGTTCAGAAAGCATATGTAAAAAGCCAGCCCATTCTGACGGTTGCAAGGGTCTGCCAGACGAGTACATAATAGTCACGACGCGCAAGGGTGTGGGCGCATTGCCATACAAAATTGACTAATACCCTTGTATTTGAATAATTAATACGCCATTTTAAAGGTCATTTTGAAAACATCCGTTATACCAAACTTCAACTTTGTATCTCACCTTATGGCCGAGATATCATTGAAAATATGCCAAAGTGGCCCCTTTTTCAAACTCAATTTTTGGCGTAACCATAAAAGATATCGAAAAAAAAAATTACGTGATTCTACTCATATTGGCTTAAATCACATAATGTATAGTAATATATGCTAAATAATCCTTTATTATTAGCTAAAAAGGATAAAATAATTTTTCAATTAATGTTTTCGGATAGTGTGTTTTGTTTAATTACTTTATTATTAGTGTTATTTAAAAGCTTATTGTTTTCTCTTTTAGTACTGCAAATATGGTTTAAATCAAATTTGTGGAACACATTGAAAAATTGAAGAAACCAGAACCAGTACACCCGCGCGTAACGCATCGCTTATCCGACCGAACGAATTCTATGCGGGCTACTATTAGCGTTACGCGCGGGTGTACTGGTTCTGGTTTCTTCAATTTTTCAATGTGTTCCACAAATTTGATTTAAACCATATTTGCAGTACTAAAAGAGAAAACAATAAGCTTTTAAATAACACTAATAATAAAGTAATTAAACAAAACACACTATCCGAAAACATTAATTGAAAAATTATTTTATCCTTTTTAGCTAATAATAAAGGATTATTTAGCATATATTACTATACATTATGTGATTTAAGCCAATATGAGTAGAATCACGTAATTTTTTTTTTCGATATCTTTTATGGTTACGCCAAAAATTGAGTTTGAAAAAGGGGCCACTTTGGCATATTTTCAATGATATCTCGGCCATAAGGTGAGATACAAAGTTGAAGTTTGGTATAACGGATGTTTTCAAAATGACCTTTAAAATGGCGTATTAATTATTCAAATACAAGGGTATTAGTCAATTTTGTATGGCAATGCGCCCACACCCTTGCGCGTCGTGACTATTATGTACTCGTCTGGCAGACCCTTGCAACCGTCAGAATGGGCTGGCTTTTTACATATGCTTTCTGAACAGTTAAAAGAAGACACCCTCAAAATTTGAGCCTTGTGCGAGCAAGTTATAAAAACAGTTTTTTTTACATTTTCACAAATTGAAGGGATGATGACGCAACCGCAGAATGACTGCCAGAATGGTACTTTCTTAATGGGCCAATAATAAAATATCATTAAAAAAATTTCTGGCTTTGTGAAAACAGGTTAGTCAAATAGTTCACTGGCTCTTAGACTATAACTAATGATTAAAAACCTGAATTTAATGAAATTCATTTGAATTCTTTTTTGAAGTGAAGCAAGTAGATGATATCATAGATAAATACAGATAAATAAAAAAACATCAGTATATGCTGCAAAATTTTAAAGAATCATCAATAAAATTACTGCGATCAACTTTACTATTAGAAAAGTAATAAATTTTGATAACCTTTATAATCCAATATTACATTTTTCTGTCAACTTATAAAATCTGTAAAACAACTTGAGCAAAAAATGAACTTTAATAACCACGTAAAATCGGGCGGACGTTTTTCATGAGAGCCACGGTCATAATTAAAATTACATCACTGACAATGAGTTCATTAAAGGGATTGGAATAATGAAATAAAAACTGTAATAAACTAAGCATCAATATTATAGAATTATATATGAAACTACTTTGCACAATACTTTTAACACTTGTCATTTTATTTCTTATTTCAACAAACAAGAGACTAGTATAACGTAAGACTGCAAACAACTCAGAAGCTCGGCAGTGTGTTGACTTATTTTCCAATAGTTTCAATTTAACACGAAAGACGAACTTTTCGCAGCAAAATCGCTCAAAGCCGCGAATTACTCGAAGATTTTCGCAAATTATTAACTGAAATTATAAACGAACGCTACCGTTGCGAAATCTATTTGTTATGATTAGGATTATCTTTTTTTTAATTTTCATAACGTTGTTGACTTCATTTAAAAAAATATTAGCTCAACGACTTAACTTTGATAAATTGATTATTACAAGATTATTCTCTAAAAAGCTAATTACATATTAATAAACAATATAAATGAACTTATATAAAATGAAATTCAAGTGATATGAAAATTCTCATAATTCATGCAAATATCGAAATTGTTCGAATATAAATAATGTGACAATAGTAAGTAGTTATACGTTTTAACTTGAATAAAAATTGATATAAAACTTTCTATTAAATTTAACAATTAAAACAAACGGTGTAGTAGCACATGTCGATATTTTAATGTACTAATATTAGAAATAATTTTTTTTTAATTAATATGAAAAGTATTTGACGTGTCGAACTTTTTTTTAATGGTTACTTATATTTATGAAAGATTGTTGCATTGCATGTAGGCCGGTGGAGCGATCTAGTACTTTTCCTTAATTGTAGACAATTTTTTCAAAAGTCGTATGCAACAAGTACGAAAGAAAAGTGAATTGGAAAATAATAAATATTTAAATAAAAATTGCGGTGAAAATTGGAATATGTCATACACGAATAACGTGTAACAGTATCACATCTACCTATTTTGTTTTAGAATTTCCCACATTAAAGAATGAAGCTGAATTCGCATAAAATGTCACAAAACGTATGTGACAATGCATGATGTCATGAATAAATATTATTCGTTTTCGTAATAATATTGCAAGAGAGTTGGTGATATTCTTATTTTCTTACAATTGCAAACAAAAAATAATAAAATATTTGTTAACAAGACATGAGAAAATATTGCAGAATAGATATAGACTTAAATATGTTTTACTATTCCAAAGAGTGCAAATAAATAATAGCGATTTTCGGCCAAATCAAAGGACTTTTTGAAACTATATTGCAGATCAAATTTATATTTTATCTAAAATTCTCCTAAAATTATTTCCTCAGCATAATAACTAAGGAACTAATCCTCCAATATATTTTGGTTAGATCATAGATAAGGAAATTATGTGTAAAACGCCTGATCGCACAGCGAAAACATAGTTTTTTATTAATAAAATTTCAATTTTGCACATTAAACACTACACAACATTTTAATTTTAGACTAACAAATCTTCTCAAAAAGTTATGAAATTGATTGAAATATATAAAATATTATAAATTATAAATATAGATATGCCTCTCAGTAGACATATGTACTTTATTATTAGTACCAAGTAAATGTATTTGAAATATATTGGAGTAAAATAAAAATATAATTGAAAAAAAAATAAAACTAAAAAATAAATAATTACAAATAGAATACATGACCAATGAATGAACATTTTTTTTTTACAAAATTCGAATTTCAATAAATAAGGAATAGGGAACGATGTAAACGAACTGCATCCTTTGTATTATTATCATATTATAAAAACAACATCACAGTGTGTAATAGACGTAGACGTGCATTAATATGCGCTCATCTCAAAAGGAGAGTCGGAACGAGAAAGAAAATTTAGTGACCTACAATCGTTGGTATGACCCCTCGACATGCAATGGTAACATAAAAACTACGTTACTTATTACGTATACTTATTTAGCGGAAAAGGGGATTGATCTGGTTTATTATCCGACATGTATTAGAAAGCGTGTTTTTATTAATAATAGTTCAAATTCGATATCTACCTCTAGGGCATGAGCCATAAAATGGTAAAAGAATTATGGCATATCAATAAAATAACTAGTGGGGTGGGTGGCATCGTGCCTTAAGGCAAATTGCTGGAACTTCCCGTACCGTAACGAAACGTTCGAGGAATATTGAATGTTTTCAAATAGATTATTATAAATATTGTATTATTGTCTAATATTTATAATATTTATATAAACTGAATTGCAGAGTTGAAATTATTTGTTTAAAGTATATTAGAACTATAGTCAGAATTAAAAATAAAATCTGAATTATTTTCGATATACAAAAAATTTAAAAAAAAAAAAAAAAAAATTGTACAAATTTTTTTTTTCCAAAATCAATTATTTTGTTAAGACAAGCAGAAAGTTCTTTGAATCAATTGAATCAGACGCTTAGTTCTCTCAAAAACTGCCATTTTTTGTACATTTAGCTGTGTATCTCCGAAATGGCTGGGCCTGCCTTTGCGAAAAACTAATAACCCTTTCTGCCAATCATTACTAATGGAATGTTTTTTAGATCATTCAAATCGGATGCTCCGTTCTCTCAAAAACTCGATTTCTATTTTCTGCACTCTTTGCTCCTTATCTCCGTAACTGCTGGACCTGTCTTTGCCAAAAACTAATCAGCTCTTCTCCTTATTAATAGAAATCGAATGTTTTTTAAACCATTCAAATCGGTTGATCCGTACGCCCGAAAACGTGGACGAAAATTTGTATCCATACATACATACACACACACACACACACACACACACACACACACATCCATTTTTTCTGAGGTATGCCAAAACGTTCAGAAACCTTCAAAACGTCGAGAAATGTAAAAAATTTCAATTCCGATTTTCGGCCCATTACAATAACTTACCCTACGGGAAGTTTAATAAACCATTTATTTATAATAGTTAAATAGTTCTCTATTTATTGTTTCTTTTATTTCGACGATTGGGTGCAAATAACAATCAAGATTATATAATATGTAATATTATATAATATTTAATGCAGCATGCTTATAAGATCCAAACTGAATAATCTCACTTACTGATCTTAATTAATGTCTACTATAAAAAAACAAATTTGCATCGATTAAAGCTTTTAGCAACGTTTCATTCGAATTCGTGTCATTAGTCTTTAATGATAATGGATTAGTAATTGCATATTCCATATCACATTGAATATCATTAGCTTCATGAATTGCAATTTAAGACATTTACTTAATTGTAAGGACAGTTCACTGGGCGACTTATTATTTCAATTCAGAGCTACATGGAGAATAGTTTTTTTTTTTTTTTTTTTTTTTTTAATGAGCTTTAAAGCACTTAAGAAAATTAAACAGATTATTGTACGGAGGTTTTATAGAACAGCCAACTTTATCCATTTCTATGTTGTATCTTAGGTTAATCATTTAGATTAAGGGGCGAATCTCGGATAAAATAGTTATTTAGGTAAATGGGTAATGCTATGTTACGGTTCTATTACTCGTATGAGAGGGTAGTCACAAACTGTTAAAAAAACTGGGTACTTGCTATGCGATTATACGTTTTACACATAAAATCTCTAATTCCAAAAAGGCACAAATGTCGAATAACATTTTATCATAAGTGCTCTGGTGCCTCTTTGATAACATACGTGAAATAGGTTTTGCTCAGTAGATGCATAGCCCTTTGACAATGCTGCTATTACCAACTCATACGATTATAGACCCGTAACATAGCATTACCATAGCATACCTATTTTATCCGAGAATTGGCCTCTTTTCTATACAGTTTTACCCTTTGAGTAATATATCGATCAGGGGTTGGTCTACCTGTAGTATTCTCTTGCAGCAAAGCTAAGAAATGGCAGTACATGAAAACATATCGTATAGCGTGAGCAATGTGCTCAGTTGATGTAATACTTTGTATTATGCAAATTTGTTCTATTTGCATGTGGTATTTAATGATTGCTATTATTATTATGTTTTACGTATGAAACACTGTCGTGCTCCTTGACTGACATGCCTCGACAGCAATGACATGTTGATCTGTTTATGCACTAATTTTTAATTTAATTCATTTTTTTACATTAATCATTTGTAATTAGATTAATGATGGTTGAAATAGCAATGGAACCTGTTCAATTTCATGTGAAGAGATTAATGATAAAGATTAGGTAGTTAGTTTGGATGTGAGGGTTAAGAATTGTTGGGGTTGAATTGCATATAGATGCTATTACAGCCATCTTGATGTCATTGTATCAGATGAGGCGTAAATAAGATGGTGAGGTGAAAAAATCTTGCTTACTTTTTTAAGATGACAATTAAGTTATTTTTTTTAAAGCATTACAACTAGTAGTGTTATAATTAAATTAAATTGTGGCTGGACTTAATTTTGCCAAAAATTAGTCAGCGCGTCTCGCCATCAGTAGGAATCTAATGTTTTTTGAATCATTCAAATCGTTTGTTCTGTGTTCTGTGCGAAATCGTCGACGAACAATTGTATCCGCACATACAAACATTTTTGCTATGTATGCCAAAATGTTCAGAAGATTTGAAACGTGAAGATATATAAAAATTTTCATTTTGATTGTTTTGCGATTATTATAACTTACCCTATAGGAGGTTGATAAAATGATTAATCTTGAGAATATTAGTTAAAGTTCCTAAATTATATTTTGATATCTTTAATTCAATGTGGTGGTTGAAAATAATGTATTGTTCAAAACAAGTAATATATGCATTTAGTTAAATTAAGAATTATATTGACAAAAATTTTCCTAAATGCCATATAAAATTTCTGGCCCGAATGTGATGGATGTATAACTTATTAGTGAAGAAATTCTTGAATCTTTCAGAATTATTTTTATTAAAAGTTTTTATCATTTACATTGTCATGATATATTAAATCCATAAAATAATCGTGGTATTATGTATATTTGCAATAAACTCCGAAACTACTAAATGGTTTGGATTTGAGTATAAATGGAGATTTTTATATAAATGGTTCAAATTAAAAGATAACTAGTTTTTATTTAATTATTGAACTCTGATTGATATTTGATTTGATCTCTTGATTGATATTTACTCGATTTACTCTGAAACTACTAAACGGATTTTGATATAATTTTGTATCCCTTTACAATATGGAATATTTTTATCTTAATTATTGATCTTTATTATTTCACGTTTAAATGTTCATTATACGGCTACATAAACTTCTAATAAATGGCATTTTAGCATCTATTAGCAAGTTGCTTTTTTAGCATTCAACTTTCATTTAATTCTAAACATTAAAAAAATTATTTAAACTCTAGCTTTTCTGTAGAAATATTTTTTTTTTTTTAAAAAAAGAAAATATAAATTACTTTATAAGTCTCAAATTGAGTAGCTGGCCAGCTAGAATACAAATTCATAAAATATTATTAGTAATTTTAATAGATTCTTGTGTGTATAAATGTATTCGTGCCCATTTTTTAACGAAATATTTAAAATGTTAATTAATTTTAGGAATTTTATAATCTATTAAATTTAATATATAGAGTTTATTAAATCAAATGTTTATTATTATTAATGGTATTTTGGCGGATTTGTCTCTATTACTAAGTTATTAAACTCAAGGTTTTTTAATTCTATACTTTTTTAGAAAAATTTATAATTAAATGCTGAATCGTAATTTTGTTGAAAATATTAATTTGATTGCACCAAAGATTTAGTGAAAATAAGGATTTGGCGATATTATAATACATTAGGGCCAGCTAGCAATATGCATGTTTTATATATAGACATATTATATAACTATATATATATATATATATATTATATATATACATATTATAAATAAATAATTTATAATAGATCATTATTGTGTAATAATAATATTTATTGTCGATTTTATTAACGAATTATTTAAAATGTTTTTGAAATTTTTATAATTATAATTTATAAACTATTAAAATAGAGTTTTCTACAATACAATAATTGAAATTGTACTTATTACACAATAATTCAATTTCCATTACAAACAATATAAATCATGTTTCTTTAATATGGCCACAAATTTTATTGTCAAAGCTCTATAATTTATTACTGACAACCCTTTTGTTTTCCCACCGTAAAGCTCATTTTTATTAATATTTAATATATGATATAATATTTTTTTATATGATTATAATACTACATTTTATTACAACTTTGAAATGGCGACCCTCGTTTGGTTATAAAATCGCCTGTGATAATAAAACATTGTACTCCGCAGCCTCTTTATATTTTTACGAGCAATAGTAATGAACGATATTGCAATATTCTACAAAGATATTAAATCATATTGTGATGTAAAATACTTGCAAAAAAAATTGCGCAATATTTTTTAAAAATATATACTACTGTCTAGATATGGCAACATTGCGTCGATCTAGTACGGTACAGTAAAGTAAGACAGTCTAAAAGCGTCATGCGCGCGAAAATCAATAACACATTCAACATACAAAGGGGAAAAACTAGCGGAACGGTTCGAAACGCTGGAAAAGATAATGTATTTTCATTCTTATATACGTTTTATATTCCACCACAGATTTTTCCGTGCCATATGACCATGCAATTTCTTGGATTGAAGTATTATACTTAATACGTAATTTATATTTTTTATGAAGAGTAAAAAACCTCTTGTTCATGGATTTTGAGTACCCAGTTGTACTATCGATCCTTTTATTAACGCATGTTTTAATATTACATTAAGATTTTATAAAAAAACTACTGGTGTATGGCATCGCGCCTTAAGGCAAATTGCTGCAACTTCCCGTACCAGAATTAAATTCTCAAGGAAAAAAAACAGTGATCGATAAGTATTGCTCAATGATTAATAATAATTGCTTTAAACATTTTCCAATAGATAATTATAAACACTATATATTTTATCGTTCATAAAATATACAGTGAGGATCTTATCGCTCAAAGCACTTGAGAAAGTTCACATTAGCAAGAGGTGCTAATAAATTCATCCGAGAATATATTTCTTACGATTTGAAATATATACATTTTCAAACTGAAATTTAAAATTCATATTTGAAGTATGTTTTGAATATTTTTTAAATTTTGAAAAAAAAAATCTGAAGATTTTGAAATTTGTTTGAATCGTATAAGTAAACCTCAAAAATCAATAATCTTGGTGCGTAACCCAATAAAATTGTAACAAAATTAGCACACATTTTTAAAATTTTCTTCAAATATTTGATAATTTGATGTGCATATGTCTAATGATCATTTTTGACCGTCAAATATCATTTGTTTTTTACTTTTTCCTCTGTATCTCCAAAACCGCTAGACGTGCCTTACCAAAAATTTCATCAATTTTTCATTTCATCAATACAAGTAAAATATTTTTTGAATCATTTAAATTGCGTACTTCGTTCTCTAAAAAACTGAATTACCGTTTTTGGCACTTTTTACCCCGTATCTTTGAAACGGGTGGACCTGCTTCCACCAAAAACTAATCAGCACTTATTCTACTTCACCAATATTTACCAATACTGTTCATATATGCAAAGATGTCTATAAAGGTCTTCAATATTATCATTGGTCACCTTCTTCTTCAGTCTTCTTGAATTTGTTGTCTCAAGGAGCTGGGTGACTGTTGAAATTGAATGGTGTTCTAGTTTTTCAAAATGTTTGACACTTAATTCTTATAACTCTGTTTATAAATTCTATGTTAATATCGTAATGATTACGTAATGTTTTTTGAATCATTCAAATCGGTTGATCGGTTTTCCCGAAATCGTCGACGAAAACTTGTATCCGCACGCACACGCATACATCAATTTTTCTAAGGTATGCCAAAATGTTCAAAAATCTTCGAAACGTAAAGATAAATAAAAAAATTCATTTTCGATTTTTTTGCGATTACTGTAACTTACCCTAAGGGAAGTTCAATATAAATGATAAAACGAATGTTTTTGAAAAAGGAATGAAATTCTAAGTCAGTCGTATTTAGTTAGCCGACTTTTCAGTATTCTGTTTTTTGTGACAAAAGCATCTAATATTGTTTGCCTTTTCCTGTTGCGTTGTTCTCATAAAAGTTTTTCATAAACGGATAGAGCATCTCTATCCACACTTTACTTTTGAGTCTCTGTCAAAACTCGGATTATTTTCAATAAATTGATCCATTATTTCAGTTATGCTAGTCAAACTTCTTTTTACAAACACCATCGAAAGTTCTTTTTGCTCTTCCTCTGATCCACTGCACACTTTTGTTTTCTTCTTGTTCAGTTAATTCCTCTAGCTCATCATTAGACAGACTGCATTGCTTCTTGAATTATTTCTTCGACATCTTCCACATTTACCTCTTCAAAACCTAAAATAAAAGAGCACTAAATGAAACAGCGTTAAGCGGGAAATTACAATAATTTAATATATTAATTAACATTTCAACATTTTAATATTACATCAAGCTTCTGGTAAAAAATGTCAATCTAAAGTATTATTTTCTCTGTGACTTCTTTTCTCCTTACTGAAAATCTTCAGATTTATCCCCTCATCGGACATGAATCGTAACAAACAACGCGCCGTACTAAACCGGGTTATACGATGGCGTGCGACGCATTGTTAATTACTTGTTCTGGCGTTGTAACATCAGTTATTCACCAAGGAACAACATACATTCATCCTGACAAGATCACCCTTTTCTCAATCCAATCCATTGCCTTATATAAAATTCATATTGCTCAGAGATTTTTTCTTACGTAATCATTGTAATGGATTTATGGGCAGATTTTGCTGCACCATAGGCCAATGTTATGACAAGGCTATGTACTAATTCGTTCTAAATATTGTCAAAAACCATGTGGTTGCTCTGCAGTCAGGCGTTTTGCTCGGGTTGTCAGATAGAAACCCTAACCGAGAAACCGGACGAATGTCAAAAAAACTATCTTGGATAAAGGGGTCTTTCTGACCCAGCTTAGTTACAGTTTATATGTGAAGCGCCAGAATGTACAGCAAATACATGTCATTTTGACAGTATTCAATATGATTCAGTAGCATAATATATGGAAGTTGGAGCGTAACATGGCCTTGCCATAACATTGGTATGTTGTGCGACAGAGTAGGCCCATTCATTGCCGGGCTAAGAATTGAGAAAATTACAACTACATATTTTTTTTACTTCTCATAGGGTGAGTATAAGTAATCTTCAAAAACTCGAAAAACAAATTTTTGTCGAGATCTTCACGTTTAACAAGATTTCTGAACATTTGGAAAATGGCAGTTCTGCTTTGACAGAACGGAGCATCCGATTAGAATGATTCAACTACATATCTTTACAACTACTTTTTTTCGTTTATTTCACACATTGGTATCCAATTGCTGGCTGTTCATAAAAAATAATTTTTTGTGCTAAAAATAAATTGGAAATCTTACTTATCATTTTATTTAATTATCAACACAAAGAAGGGATACCAATGGGTAAACTTTATTATGGTCTTAACATTACATATTGCCATTCATAATTACTAAATGTTTTTTGTATTTTAAAACAGATTGTAATTGCAAAACAAATATGACACTAATTCCACGAGTGTGATTTGAGCGAAGTGTCTTAAACTAAATAAATACTTAATTCTTTATATTATAATTATTATAGATTTATAAAAGTAGTAAATATAAATGTAGTATTTGCTGACCTATATTCTGTGATATTGCCAATTTGAAAAATTTTACATGTTCTCCAAGAACGTTCACAATAAGTGTGAAATTGCTTTGCATAATGATACTCTAGATTGCCTCTGGTGAGGTAATACTTTCTTGTTTTTTTTTTTATATAATATTGCTTCTCTATAAAAAGTTTATCTCGTAGAATGATTCTACATGATTCCTACTTATATTCTTAGTACTTCTAATTAATTTAAAAATTATTATTTAATAATTAAAAGTTCTAAATATACTCCACTTTTTGCAATTTTTAATATAATCTTAAGATCAATCTCAAGATATTTTATTCTCACTTCTTTGTTTAATAGAATTAGTATTATAATTTATTCTGTGATAAATCCATTACCTTATTATCTGAAACTCATCTGTCTTTACAATCGCCATTTGAGAAGTTTGTTCAACTTTTAATTGAAGATTATTCTCTTTTTGACATTTTCAATTTAAAACTTGATTACATTTGGAACGATAAGGGCCTTTACATTGATTTAACAAAAAGTTGTTGGACGGAATCGATGGTTTTAAATTCTTTTTAATAGCTATTTAAAATATCACAGAGAGACTTACAGAATATTCTCAATTTTTGGAGTGATAGATATTTAGTCATTTTTGTCATCATGAAGCCTTTTTACATTAAATGCTTTAATTAATCATAACTATTGTTCTTCATGTAACGTAATTATAGAATTTATTAAAACTCTTCTTCGATAACTCAGGTTGTTCGGTTATAATTTAACCCTTGTAGCTGTGGACTGTATTAAACACTGATTTGTTTGTATATTCTGTATTTGTTGCAGTTACAATTAAAATCACTGATTTGTTACTAAGTTATAATGAAAGAAGATATATTTATTTTTATTGGTTATTTACATGTTGTTAAGCGGACTTTTCTTTTTGAAGTGAACAACTAGTTCAATTAAAACACTCCGCTACCCCCTCTACTAGGCGTAGCAACCATTCAGTGTAAAGCTTAATGCCCTGAAGTTTGTCACCTTCATGGCCAATCTAATAAAACGAAAAGACGTCGGAACAACTATATATGCATATATCGGAATGCAATGCCGAACTTTTTCACTATTTATTAATAACAAAGGAATATTTTTGCATATGTGGTGTTTGGATTTGTAAAATTGTGCTAAACAGTTGTGAATGTGAATGAAACAGTGTGCCAAACAAGTTAACACAATGCGTATAAGAATAAATCGAGAATATTAAGCAGAATTTTATTATAATGAATTTCAATTTAGATTTTAATTTCTCCGTTGTTGCATGAATTATACTGCATATGTTGTTCTTTTCCACAATTATCTTCTTTTATTCCGCAGCCTTCGATTTTAATGTTCTCCGTCCAAGGGCAGACATAGGTGCATTTAATGCATTCTGGTTTAAAGAGTTTTTCACGGTTGTTAAGAATCCTTTCGGTTCAAGCCTTGAAATTGTCTGTGAGTAAATATTGTTACCCAACTAGCTGCTTAGTCATTTGAAAGTTTCGAGTATCTGAACAGATGACAATATTGTTTCGCTATGTGGTTAACTGCAGAACCCGCTCTGGCGTGCAAATTGCAGATGTTGGAATTAATTTACCATGCAGCACATACGGTTTTTTATGAATTGGCTATTTCTGACTTTCATGGCAAAAATATTTGCCAGCGGGGTGTTCAGTTAAGCTACTTAAGTAAAAAAAAACTATTTGAAAAATCATATAACAATTTTAAATAATGTTTATTAGCAATATGGTAACACTCGAGATGCACCCATTTATTAGTGTCAATCATTATACACATTTATATAATGATAAATTATAAATTATATATTTATAATAGCATTATAAATATGTATATTATTTAAAAACATTCATGTAATTAAAGTCTTACTTCAAATATGACATGATCGGTTTGTCATTGTAATTAGCATTCAGAAATGAACCTTCATTAGAAAAATGAAGTAATTACTGATTAATAAATTTTATAATATTCG
The DNA here is from genome assembly GCF_003426905.1 of Ctenocephalides felis. Lineage (NCBI taxonomy): Eukaryota > Metazoa > Arthropoda > Insecta > Siphonaptera > Pulicidae > Ctenocephalides > Ctenocephalides felis. Next base: position 62,818,927 of record NW_020537324.1, read on the forward strand.
TTCACACAGTGGTTTATGTTAAACAACGTCTAAACTAATATTGTTTTCGCAACTTCACTCATCAAGTAATTGTGTTTGAAGAACTTCATGTAATTAAAATTAACATACATTCATTGACTGCTTGTATTTTTGTTACTTTTTCGCTGGCGATATAATCTGATTCTTTGAACAGCTGTAATATCTGTCTTGCCTAAAAAATATTTTTCATTTTAATAACTTCAAAGATTCATAGAAACTACGAATAATATAGAAATAATTTCTAGTCAATATACTTACGTTTAGTACACGGCATAAATGTTTAATTTGTTCTATTATTTTCAAGGAACAAATATTCTCAATATTCAAGGGTAAAATATTCTTCTGATTCAGGTATTTTTTTATTAAATCCAGATTTGTACTACGATGCACTTTAAAATGTTTATTTATCTATGCCGATTTCCTTGTCGATATCGGTACGCATACGACGTTGATGCCGGTACGCATACGACGACAGATCTCTATTCACATACACGACGACTAATCACAATCGACCCGCATTCAAATGATCTCATCGAGAGCGAATGACGAACAGTTCGGGCGTAACGGATTTCCGTTGCATTTGTACGGATTTACACCCTAGTCGTGCCTAAAGATGTTTTACTTCAAAAAGTATTTTTGGGATAGATGACTCTATGACAATTGTGTGATAACGCAGATCTTTTTGATATAACAAGGATTTCTACTTTTTACCTAATATTTTACTAGAGGAAAACCACCGTTTTAACAATACCCCTTTGTTATATTAGATAATAGATATATAACTGTTTGTTTTGTGTGTATGTTGCAGCAATGCCTCCGAAAGGCTATTTTAACTTGAGATCGTATTCGAAATCTATGATCTCGAGTGAAAATGTGCCATCTATTACCTCTACTCAACGACTGGCTCTTTATTGATTTTGAATATTTTTTTTTCTAAACGAACCTGAATAGATTTGTTTGTTTTCATCCTTAGTTTTTGCCTCCATGGACGTCAAGTGTATATGAATGTAACTTTTCCTATTCATTCCATTCAGTCGATTTTTCGAATACCTTTCAATACTACTTTTCAACTCTAGAGATCCTGAATTGTGTGAGGCAGTTATTTTATCATTTATCAAAAGCAGGAATAACGCGTGTTGTAACTCTTTGTGTAATCCTGAATAAGAATGATTGATAGGACTTACAACATATAACTCAATCACAAATATAAATAGATACTCACTATGTTTGTATTCTATTTATATCTTCTTTGGTAATAGATACAATATAACGTGGCTTTTGCAATTTGGAAGTTTTAACTTTGCAGGTATATTTGAAAGTCTCCATAAAAATGCATTTTATAAAGTACCCGTATCAAAATTTTGCTAACGATTATCGTATAACATGTATTTCTTATAAGATACCTATATCATATTCACGTATGCCTAAACCTTAAATTCTATGTTGTACTCCTTTTAACTAACTATATAGTACGCCTGATAAGCCTAACACGCCTAATAAGCCTAATACGCCTACAACCCTATATACGTAATACTCCCAATATTATTTCTTATCTTACAACTATAATTTTTCTTAAACGCTAATTTTTCCGAACCCTACCGAGAATCGAACCCGAGCCTTCTGCGTGGCAGGCAGCAACCTTAACCACTACACCACCGTAGCACTGCGATTGGTCGTCTTTTTCCGCGTGTCGTCGTGTCACCTTAGTATTAATTACTTAATTAATAGGTAAAGGTACCGCGGAAGAACAGTGCGTCCCTTAATATATTATCTGTGGGGGACCCAATAGAGTAGTGGTCAAGGCGCTCGACTGCCACGCGGTGGTCCCGGGTTCAATTCCCGGTGTGGGCGATAGAATATAGAGGGTACGGTAGAGACAATAGATAATAGATTAGAGTAAAACATAGCGTGTAAATGGTAGTATGTAAGGTTTGTAAGGGGTAAAAAGATATGTAGGGTGTATGTTATATATAATAGGTTAATAGCAAATAATGATGAAGCGGTAATAGATTTATATATAAATGTAGGAACTGATGGTCTTAGGTATCGTACGGTATGATTAGATAGGTAATAATTAGATTTAAGCCTTTTAACGTATTGTAATTGATTTTCGGTACTTTTATATGAAAAAAGTACGCGTAAGGTTCATACGCGGTTGAAGTAAAACTTATTTGCTACTGTACAAGATGGCATTTAAGTAAAAATAAATACATCATATAACAATTTTGAATAATGTTTCTTAGTAGTATGGTAACACTCGTGATGCACATATTTATTAGTGTCAACCATTATACACATTCATATAATGTGTATAAGTATGGCTTTATACTTCAAATATGACATGATCGGTTTGTCATTGTAATTAGCATTTAGAAATGAACCTTCATTAGAGAAATAAAGTAATTGCTGAATGATAAATTATATAATATTCGATCACATAGTGGATTATGTTAAACGACGCCTAAACAAATATTGTTTTCGCAACTTCACTTATCAAGTAATTGTGTTTGAAGAACTTCATGTAATTAAAATTTACATACATTCATTGACCGCTTGTATTTTTATTACTTTTTCGATGGCGATATACTCTCATTCTTTGAACAGCTGTAATATCTGTCTTGCCTAAAAATATTTTCCATTTTAATAACTTCAAAAATTTATAGAAATTACGAATAATATAGAAATAATTTCTAATCAATAAACTTACGTTTAGTACAAATGTTAATTTGTTTTATTATTTTCAAGGAACAGGGTAAAATATACCTCTGATTCAAGCATTTTTCATTAAATCAAGATTTGTAATACGATGTAATTTTAAAATGCTTATTTATCTATGTATGCCGATTTCCTTGTTGATATCGGTATGCATACGCATTCAACGACAGAATTCTATTCACATACGCGACGACTAATCACAATCGACCCGTATAGAAATGATATCATCGAGAGCGAATGACGAATCATTGGCACTCTATCTTATCTTATCTTATCTGCCGTAACGCACTTCCGTTGCATTTGTACGGATTTACACCCTAGTTGCGCCTAAAGAAGTTTTACTTCAAAAGCTTTATTTTGCTTATTCCTTTTAATTAATTACTAGATTTAACACTACTTTCACGAAATATGTTTAGTTTTTTAATTTTGGATGATCCAGTAGTCACCGCAAAGCGACTTCTTTGGGATGAGCTCCCGGATATCACCTGTAGCTCTTATCCAAATAAATATTTTCACTAAAACTAAGTCCTAAAATATATTTAATGGATACCACAATATATGTATACATTTCTGGATCAATTAATTTAATAGTTTTCTCAGAAAAAATCGGAAAAATTCACTTTTTTCGGCCTTCTAAGTGTACATAACACCTTAATATCTTTAATCATTTTTTTTCCTATCTAATTACTAATTACCTCCTGCTCTATATTTATCGAAACCTGAAACGGTACTAGACGAGGAAAACCTTATTGTGCATAAGTATGTGTATAATAGCATATAAGGACCTGTTGCACATTCGTCTGGAAATTTTACGCGTTTTTTACGATCAACTCGTAAAGTTTAGTGTATCAAGCTACCCGCGCGCTGCCGTTCCGACCTACTATGGCCCAGTGATGCACCTGACAGTGACATATTACTGTTTCAACTGTACTTATCGTGATGATTTTATCGTAAACGAATGGTTATAGAGACACCTTTTTAATAAAAGAATTAATTTGAATATTTTTTTAGTCGTATATAGGTAAAAAGATATAGTAATAAATTAAATTCGAATCGGATAATATGTCGTGTCAAATATAAAATAGTATAACTTGTAAATATAATGTTATATTTTAAAAAGCGTTATATATAAATAAAAATAGAGAAATAAATTAGCATAATTTATTCATTTATTTATTTTTTACTTATTTTGAGAGAAACCATCTGCTTTTTGTTTTCAATATTTTTTGCCTTAATTTTTCAATATGTATGAAATTATTTATTTTTTTAAACATGATTCGTGTTCAAAATGATATGACCAATTTGTTGGTATATTTTTAATTTTCAATTTTTTTTTTGTTAAAAAAATGTATTCAAATTATTCATTTTCCAAACCTGAATTTGTATTGAAAATGATATCACTAATTTGTTGGCAAAAAATGCCGTTTTTCATATATTTATTGCCGATCAAAATAATAAAAATTTTTAAAACAATATGCTGGTTGTAAATGCATTTAAAGAGTTTATTTCCAATGAGATATATGTTTTTTTTTGGCATTTTATTTAAGATCGTATGGCCATTTTTTTTCAATCTTCGAGTAGGACATTCTTAAAATGTCGTTTATAAATCATAATTTTCTATGACGCTTGTCGTTAATCGAATTGAGCAATCTTAAAACATTTCTATAAAAATATTAAAGCTTTATAACTATAACAAGTCTTCCTCAATTATAATAAAAAATATACACTTTTATAAAAATATTTTCTTAAAACATTGAGCTTTACAGGTTTATCTACGGTTAGACAAATTTTATAGATTTTATAAAAAAAGTTAGCTTTCTAAATATTAGGATCAAAAAGGGTTTTATATAATGAATAATTTGCAAATAAGTCGAACATTATTTTACCTATTTGCATACAAGCTTTTTCTATTCAGCCGTTTAATTATAAGCATTATATACTATAATTATAGAGTATTGTTTATTTATATGCCCACAAAGTTTAATGATAAAGCATGGAAAGTTATTCAATAAAAATGTCCCGATATCTTGAATACCTACTATAAAAGTAGAGACAAAAATTTATAAAATTAATAATATAATGATCAAATTACCTGAAAATTAACAGTGGTTATATTATTAATCAGCAGTCGTTAATATTGGAACTTCAATTGATACTTTCATAAATCGACATTATTTTGAGGAATTGTATATACATATTTGTGCTCTGCGATGAATTCAAGTTGCACTACAATATAATTTTACTTTTCTATTTACCTAATTATTTCTATCACTTCTATTTATTACATTTCTGGTTTCCTTTTTTTCGTTTTTTACTACTTTTTTGCTAAACCTGTCGAAACATCTGCAATCTTCTTGGTTCTAGTCCTCTTAACTCTAAAATTTTAGCTTGAAACAAAATTCCTGAAAGGGCTATAACTAATAATGTAAATGAGCAGTTTATACTAGGTTGGGAAAAAAGAAATCCATATTTTTTTCGGTAGATGGCTGTACCGATAGATTTTTCGTAACGTATCGATCAAACAATTTCAGATTTATGCTCGTTGGAAAGGTGGCATTTGGCAGTAAAAATTTGTTTTTGCCGTTTTTTGTTTGGTGTATTCAGTTGTAAATTACAGGGTATTAAGAATGGAAGTGAAGAAAGAGAAAATTCGATACATTTTACAGTTTTTTCAAATAATGGTAATTCTCTCACACTATTCTTCCCTGAATCGATTTGGATTTAAACTTAGCTCACGGACCTGCCCTAGGGCAGTACTGCCCATTATATATATATATATATATATATATATATATAATAATTAGCAATAAAATTTTACGTCTATCAAAAATCTGATTACCATACACTCGACCGGCAACCCTTACCCTTACCCGGGCGTCCTTCTAGCTGTTAAATAATTCCCACCCTTCCGTCTAAATAGCCATAATATTAATAAGGAGCATATGAGCCGTCGGCATTTTTATTATTCACTTGTTGATATGTACATTGTGGGTCTACGCTCGTTGAAAACAAATATATTGTCGCATAAATATAAAACCAGACGTTGTCTATCAGTGTTGCGTTTGTCCTATGTGCTTTCCATTTGAGAGAACAGTGAAGAGGGGCCGATTTTACGCGAATTTTACGATGCGATCGTAAAATGGCCGTAAAAACGTTAAAGACACTTCACTCTTAACACATGGGCGTCCATGAGGATCAAATAGGTTTCGAACAATCTTTTATTGTTTTAAGCCGCTTTGTGGGGTGAATATTACTCACTTTATTACGATTTTATTAATACTGCAGTTTGATATCTCTTGCTATATTTGATACGTCTGTTCAAGTGTACTTGAACTAATAATCATTAGATCAGAGTGGAGTATATAAACTACATAAAGCAAATAAGGTAGGGCGGGGCACAAATGTCCAATTTGACTGGGATATTGCGAAAACCAAACCAATTATAACAAAGACTATGTTCAGTAAAACTCCCTGCTAATTCATGATTGTAGAAATGTGTTTTTTTTTGCTGTTTTTCAAAAAATTGTAACCTGGTCCTCCTTCTTACCCCATAGGCGGGGTAAATTAGGACCGCCAGTGGGCAAATAGAACCAATGTCATTCTAACTTCAAAGGAATTTTACAAAATAATAGCTACATTATTCAACTGATGCAAAATATAAGTTTAATGAGTGCATTTTTTATAGAGTTAACACTGTAAATAACCTTGATCTGGTATTTTGTCAGAACTTTTCATCAGCAGAGTTGGAATAACTATTTATTTATTTATCTCTGTAAAATTGCTTTTTTAAACTTAATTTACTATTTTATTTGCTATTTTTTATTTTTTTAACCTTTCACACCAGGGTGAAGGTTCAGTTCGTCATTTTTACCCTACTGTTGAATCTAACTTAAAATTAACAATACATCTTATAAAACAATTAAATAACGTATACTTAAAAATTATATTTAGTTCTTGTAATTTAAGCAACAGTGCTCACAACCAAAACAAATAACAACGAAAGAAAATACTTTTGTTATGGATTTTCAAACGTTGTTTTTTTCCATAGCAATTTCGTAAGAGTTAAGGCGATGGTTGGGTATATATCTTCTTCCCTCTACTTTCAAATATTGTTGTTAAAAAAAAATCTTAATTTTACTGGTTTTTGAGATATCGGTGGCATACCTTCTTACCCGCTTTACCCTATAATAAAATTATTGAAATTTTATAAACATGACATTGACAAATTATAACTAATCCATTGTAGAAAGGCCTTTTTACTGTTATGTATCACGTGTATTTTTTAATGGTAGTGTTGCACAAAAAATGCTATGTTTTATAATAATGCTTCCACTATAAATATAAAATAAAACAAAAATAACAAATTTTAATGGACCATGGTAACTTCTTTAGATCATTTAGTTAAAAATGTATCGAAGAAAATTTTTTGTTTGCCAAAATTCCTGGAAAAACATTTTTATGTCACACATATTAGATTGACATGGCCCTATATTGAAACTTTTTCTTGACTACTCGAGAAATTTTTAGGTCAATTTGTCAGACTTATATGGCGACATGGCTCATGTAGAACTTCTCAGCGTCAGACACATATGACTAATGGTGATTACTTAATTATCTCGTCATTAAATCACCATTTATATGGTTTGTTTGGTAAAGATTTGCTTAGATTAGAAGTGTAACTAGTGGGGTGGGTGGCATCATGCCTTAAGGCAAATTGCTGGAACTTCCCGTACCGTAACGAAATGTTCGAGGAATAATGAATGTTTTCAAATAGATTATTAAAAATTAATTGTAACATTGTCTAATATTTATAAGAATTATATAAACTGAATTGCAGAGTTGAAATTATTTGTTTAAAGTATATTAGAACTATAGTCAGAATTAAAATAAAATCTGAATTATTTTCGATATACAAAAAATTAAAAAAAAAAAAAAAAAAAAAAAAAAAAAAAAAAAAATGGTACAAAATTTTTTTTTCCAAAATCAATTATTTTGTTAAGACAAGCAGAAAGTTCTTTGAATCAATTGAATCGGACGCTTAGTTCTCTCAAAAACTGCCATTTTTTGTACATTTAGCTCTGTATCTCCGAAATGGCTGGGCCTGCCTTTGCGAAAAACTAATAACCCTTTCTCCCAATCATTACTAATGGAATGTTTTTTAGATAATTCAAATCGGATGCTCATTCTCTCAAAAACTCGATTTCTATTTTCTGCACTCTTTGCTCCTTATCTCCGTAACTGCTGGACCTGTCTTTGCCAAAAACTAATCAGCTCTTCTCCTTATTAATAGGAATCGAATGTTTTTTAAACCATTCAAATCGGTTGATCCGTACGCCCGAAAACGTGGACGAAAATTGTATCCATACATACATACACACACACACACACACACACACACACACACACACACACACATCCATTTTTTCTGAGGTATGCCAAAACGTTCAGAAACCTTCAAAACGTCGAGAAATGTAAAAATTTTCAATTCCGATTTTCGGCCCATTACAATAACTTACCCTACGGGAAGTTAAAAAAGTAATATATTGTTAGAAATGGATGGCTCTATTTTATCAAAATATATTCTGCGATTATAATGAAATAGC
>NW_020537324.1:62828262-62847233 GCF_003426905.1 Ctenocephalides felis
GATTTTGATAAAATTTTGTAAGCCTTTACAATATGCTTCAAATTAAAAGATAGACTACTTTTTATCTTAATTATTGAACTCTGATATTTTATCTCTTGATTGATACTTAATGGATAAATTCCGAAACTACTGAACGGATTTTGATGTAATTTTGTAACCCTTTACAATATGGTCTAACTTCAAATGTGGAATAGTTTTTATCTTATTTATTGATCTTTATGATTTTATGTTAAATGTTTATTATACGACTTAAATTTCTACTAAATAGGCGTTTTAGCATCTATTTAGCAAGTTGCTGAATTCGACTTTTTTTTAATTCCATACATTTAAAAAAAAATTCAAACTCTAGTTTTTCTTAGCTAGTATATACAAATTTATAAATATATTACTAATTTTTTAATAGATTATTGTTGTGTAATAAATGTATTCGTTGTCCATTTTTTTAACGAAATATTTAAAATGTTCTTTAAATTTTAAGAATTTATAAACTATTAAATCTTAATTATAGAGTTATTATCAAACGTTTATTATACGATATTATTGTGTATTCATGGCGGATTAGTATCTATTACTATACTTTTTTAGAAAAATTATAAATTAAATGCTGAATAGTAATTTTTGTAGAAGAAAATATTAATTTGATTGCACCAAAGATTTAGTAAAATAAAGATTTGGCGAATTATAATACATTAGGGCCAGCTAGTATATATAAATACATGTTTATATATCTATACTTATATACATGTACATAATAATTAATTTTATAATAGATCATTATTGTGTAATAATAATATTCATTGTCGAATCGTAAAAATATAAAGAGGCGTGGAGTACAAAGATTATATTCGATTTTATTAATACATTTAAAAAGTTTTTTTTTTTTAAATTTTAGAAATTTATAATTTATACATTCTTAATTATAGAGTTTATTACAACAGTAATTGAAATTGTACTTATTACACATAATTAAATTTCCATTACAAACAATATAAATCATATTTTTTTAATATGGCCACTAATTTTATTATCAAAGCTCTATAATTTATTAATGCCAACCCTTTTGTTTTCTATCCATGAAGCTAATTTTTATTGATATTTAATATATGATATAATATTTCTTGATATGTGATTATAATACTACATTTTATTATTACAACTTTGAAATGGCGACCCCCATTCGGTTATAAAATCGCCTGTGATAATAAAACATTGTACTCCGCAGCCTCTTTATATTTTTACGAGCAATAGTAATGAACGATATTGCAATATTCTACAAAGATATTAAATCATTTTGTGATGTAAAATACTTGCAAAAAAAATTGCGCAATATTTTTAAAAAATATATACTACTGTCTAGATATGGCAACATTGCGTCGATCTAGTACGGTACAGTAAAGTAAGACAGTCTAAAAGCGTCATGCGCGCGAAAATCAATAACACATTCAACATACAAAGGGGAAAAACTAGCGGAACGGTTCGAAACGCTGGAAAAGATAATGTATTTTCATTCTTATATACGTTTTATATTCCACCACAGATTTTTCCGGGCCATATGACCATGCAATTTCTTGGATTGAAGTATTATACTTAATACGTAATTTATATTTTTTATGAAGAGTAAAAAACCTCTTGTTCATGGATTTTGAGTACCCAGTTGTACTATCGATCCTTTTATTAACGCATGTTTTAATATTACATTAAGATTTTATAAAAAAACTACTGGTGTATGGCATCGCGCCTTAAGGCAAATTGCTGCAACTTCCCGTACCAGAATTAAATTCTCAAGGAAAAAAAACAGTGATCGATAAGTATTGCTCAATGATTAATAATAATTGCTTTAAACATTTTCCAATAGATAATTATAAACACTATATATTTTATCGTTCATAAATATACAGTGAGGATCTTATCGCTCAAAGCACTTGAGAAAGTTCACATTAGCAAGAGGTGCTAATAAATTCATCCGAGAATATATTTCTTACGATTTGAAATATATACATTTTCAAACTGAAATTTAAAATTCATATTTGAAGTATGTTTTGAATATTTTTTTAAATTTTGAAAAAAAAATCTGAAGATTTTGAAATTTGTTTGAATCGTATAAGTAAACCTCAAAAATCAATAATCTTGGTGCGTAACCCAATAAAATTGTAACAAAATTAGCACACATTTTAAAATTTTCTTCAAATATTTGATAATTTGATGTGCATATGTCTAATGATCATTTTTGACCGTCAAATATCATTTGTTTTTTACTTTTTCCTCTGTATCTCCAAAACCGCTAGACGTGCCTTACCAAAAATTTCATCAATTTTTCATTTCATCAATACAAGTAAAATATTTTTTGAATCATTTAAATTGCGTACTTCGTTCTCTAAGAAACTGAATTACCGTTTTTGGCACTTTTTACCCCGTATCTTTGAAACGGGTGGACCTGCTTCCACCAAAAACTAATCAGCACTTATTCTACTTCACCAATATTTACCAATACTGTTCATATATGCAAAGATGTCTATAAAGGTCTTCAATATTATCATTGGTCACCTTCTTCTTCAGTCTTCTTGAATTGTTGTCTCAAGGAGCTGGGTGACTGTTGAAATTGAATGGTGTTCTAGTTTTTCAAAATGTTTGACACTTAATTTTTATAACTCTGTTTATAAATTCTATGTTAATATCGTAATGATTACGTAATGTTTTTTGAATCATTCAAATCGGTTGATCGGTTTTCCCGAAATCGTCGACGAAAACTTGTATCCGCACGCACACGCATACATCAATTTTTTCTAAGGTATGCCAAAATGTTCAAAAATCTTCGAAACGTAAAGATAAATAAAAAAATTCATTTTCGATTTTTTTGCGATTACTGTAACTTACCCTAAGGGAAGTTCAATATAAATGATAAAACGAATGTTTTTGAAAAAGGAATGAAATTCTAAGTCAGTCGTATTTAGTTAGCCGACTTTTCAGTATTCTGTTTTTTGTGACAAAAGCATCTAATATTGTTTGCCTTTTCCTGTTGCGTTGTTCTCATAAAAGTTTTTCATAAACGGATAGAGCATCTCTATCCACACTTTACTTTTGAGTCTCTGTCAAAACTCGGATTATTTTCAATAAATTGATCCATTATTTCAGTTATGCTAGTCAAACTTCTTTTTACAAACACCATCGAAAGTTCTTTTTGCTCTTCCTCTGATCCACTGCACACTTTTGTTTTCTTCTTGTTCAGTTAATTCCTCTAGCTCATCATTAGACAGACTGCATTGCTTCTTGAATTATTTCTTCGACATCTTCCACATTTACCTCTTCAAAACCTAAAATAAAAGAGCACTAAATGAAACAGCGTTAAGCGGGAAATTACAATAATTTAATATATTAATTAACATTTCAACATTTTAATATTACATCAAGCTTCTGGTAAAAAATGTCAATCTAAAGTATTATTTTCTCTGTGACTTCTTTTCTCCTTACTGAAAATCTTCAGATTTATCCTCTCATCGGACATGAATCGTAACAAACAACGCGCCGTACTAAACCGGGTTATACGATGGCGTGCGACGCATTGTTAATTACTTGTTCTGGCGTTGTAACATCAGTTATTCACCAAGGAACAACATACATTCATCCTGACAAGATCACCCTTTTCTCAATCCAATCCATTGCCTTATATAAAATTCATATTGCTCAGAGATTTTTTCTTACGTAATCATTGTAATGGATTTATGGGCAGATTTTGCTGCACCATAGGCCAATGTTATGACAAGGCTATGTACTAATTCGTTCTAAATATTGTCAAAAACCATGTGGTTGCTCTGCAGTCAGGCGTTTTGCTCGGGTTGTCAGATAGAAACCCTAACCGAGAAACCGGACGAATGTCAAAAAAACTATCTTGGATAAAGGGGTCTTTCTGACCCAGCTTAGTTACAGTTTATATGTGAAGCGCCAGAATGTACAGCAAATACATGTCATTTTGACAGTATTCAATATGATTCAGTAGCATAATATATGGAAGTTGGAGCGTAACATGGCCTTGCCATAACATTGGTATGTTGTGCGACAGAGTAGGCCCATTCATTGCCGGGCTAAGAATTGAGAAAATTACAACTACATATTTTTTTTACTTCTCATAGGGTGAGTATAAGTAATCTTCAAAAACTCGAAAAACAAAATTTTTGTCGAGATCTTCACGTTTAACAAGATTTCTGAACATTTGGAAAATGGCAGTTCTGCTTTTGAGAGAACGGAGCATCCGATTAGAATGATTCAACTACATATCTTTACAACTACTTTTTTTCGTTTATTTCACACATTGGTATCCAATTGCTGGCTGTTCATAAAAAATATTTTTTTGTGCTAAAAATAAATTGGAAATCTTACTTATCATTTTATTTAATTATCAACACAAAGAAGGGATACCAATGGGTAAACTTTATTATGGTCTTAACATTACATATTGCCATTCATAATTACTAAATGTTTTTTGTATTTTAAAAACAGATTGTAATTGCAAAAAAATATGGCACTAATTCCACGAGTGTGGTTTGAGCGAAGTGTCTTAAACTAAATAAATACTTAATTCTTTATATTATAATTATTATAGATTTATAAAAGTAGTAAATATAAATGTAGTATTTGCTGACCTATATTCTGTGATATTGCCAATTTGAAAAATTTTACATGTTCTCCAAGAACGTTCACAATAAGTGTGAAATTGCTTTGCATAATGATACCCCAGATTGCCTGTGGTGAGGTAATACTTTGTTTTTTTTTTATATAATATTGCTTCTCTATAAAAAGTTTATCTCGTAGAATGATTCTACATGATTCCTACTTATATTCTTAGTACTTCTAATTAATTTAAAAATTATTATTTAATAATTAAAAGTTCTAAATATACTCCACTTTTTGCAATTTTTAATATAATCTTAAGATCAATCTCAAGATATTTTATTCTCACTTCTTTGTTCAATAGAATTAGTATTATAATTTATTCTGTGATAAATCCATTACCTTATTATCTGAAACTCATCTGTCTTTACAATCGCCATTTGAGAAGTTTGTTCAACTTTTAATTGAAGATTATTCTCTTTTTGACATTTTCAATTTAAAACTTGATTACATTTGGAACGATAAGGGCCTTTACATTGATTTAACAAAAAGTTGTTGGACGGAATCGATGGTTTTAAATTCTTTTTAATAGCTATTTAAAATATCACAGAGAGACTTACAGAATATTCTCAATTTTTGGAGTGATAGATATTTAGTCATTTTTGTCATCATGAAGCCTTTTTACATTAAATGCTTTAATTAATCATAACTATTGTTCTTCATGTAACGTAATTATAGAATTTATTAAAACTCTTCTTCGATAACTCAGGTTGTTCGGTTATAATTTAACCCTTGTAGCTGTGGACTGTATTAAACACTGATTTGTTTGTATATTCTGTATTTGTTGCAGTTACAATTAAAATCACTGATTTGTTACTAAGTTATAATGAAAGAAGATATATTTATTTTTATTGGTTATTTACATGTTGTTAAGCGGACTTTTCTTTTTGAAGTAAACAACTAGTTCAATTAAAACACTCCGCTACCCCCTCTACCAGGGGTAGCAACCATTCCGTGTAAAGCTTAATGCCCTGAAGTTTGTCACCTTCATGGCGAATCTAATAAAACGAAAAGACGTCGGAATAACTATATATGCATATATCGGAATGCAATGCCGAACTTTTTCACTATTTATTAATAACAAAGGAATATTTTTGCATTTGCATATGTGGTGTTTTGGATTTGTAAAATTGTGCTAAACAGTTGTGAATGTGAATGAATGCCAAACAAGTTAACACAATGCGTATAAGAATAAATCGAGAATATTAAGCAGAATTTTATTGTAATGAATTTCAATTTAGATTTTAATTTCCACGTTGTTGCATGAATTATACTGCATATGTTGTTCTTTTCCACAATTATCTTCTTTTATTCCGCAGCCTTCGATTTTAATGTTCTCCGTCCAAGGGCAGACATAGGTGCATTTAATGCATTCTGGTTTAAAGAGTTTTTCACGGTTGTTAAGAATCCTTTCGGTTCAAGCCTTGAAATTGTCTGTGAGTAAATATTGTTACCCAACTCGCTGCTTAGTCATTTGAAAGTTTCGAGTATCTGAACAGATGACAATATTGTTTCGCTATGTGGTTAACTGCAAAACCCGCTCTGGCGTGCAAATTGCAGATGTTGGATTAATTTACCATGTAGCACATACGGTTTTTTATGAATTGGCTATTTCTGACTTTCATTGCAAAAATATTTGCTAGCGGGGTGTTCAGTTAAGCTACTTAAGTAAAAAAGTTAAAAATTGGAAAAAAGAGAGTGCGCGTAAGGTTCACACGCGATTGAAGTAAAAACTTATTTGCTGCTGTACAAGATGGGATTTAAGTAAAAATAAATACATCATATAACAATTTTGAATAATGTTTATTAGTAATATGGTAACACTCGTAATGCACACATTTATTAGTGTCAACCATTATACACATTTATATAATGATAAATTATAAATTATATATTACAATAGCATTCAAAATATGTATAATATTTAAAAACAATATGCAATTAAAGTCATACTTCAAATATGACATGATCGGTTTGTCATTGTAATTAGCAATAATTGTGTTTGAAGAACTTCATGTAATTAAAATTAACATACATTCATTGACTGCTTGTATTTTTGTTACTTTTTAGCTGGCGATATAATCTTATTCTTTGAACAGCTGTAATATCTGTCTTGCCTAAAAAAATATTTTTCAATTTAATAACTTCAAAGATTTATAGAAACTACGAATAATATAGAAATCATTTCTAACCAATAAACTTACGTTTAGTACACGGCACAAATGCTTAATGTGTTTTATTATTTTCAAGGAACAGGGTAAAATATTCTTCTGATTCAGGCATTTTTTTATTAAATCAAGATTTGTACTACGATGTAACTTTAAAATATTTATTTATCTATGCCGATTTTCTTGTCGATATCGGTATGCAAACAACGATGATGCCGGTACTCATACAACGACAGAAGTCTATTCATTTACACGACTAATCACAATCGACCCGTATTGAAATGATATCATCGAGAGCGAATGACGAACAGTTCGGGCGTAACGGACTTCCGTTGCATTTATACGGATTTACACCCTAGTTGCGCCTAAAAAAGTTTTACTTCAATAAATTTTTTTGGGATAGATGACTCTATGACAATTGTGTGATAACGCAGATATAACAAGGATTTTTACTATTTACCTAATATTTTACTAGAGGTAATAAAAACACCGTTTTAACTATACCCCTTTGTGTGGTGATTATATTAGATATATATCTTATAATTATGTGTATGATGCAGCAATGCCTTCGAAAGGTTATTTTTACTTGTCCTCTATTAAGGTGTTTGTTGAACCTTCACCAAATGTTTCACCAATGGCAAACCATTGTTTTACCATACTTTCTTTAGTGTAGTGATTGTATTACATATATATCTTATAGTTGTGTGTATGTTGCAGCAATGCCTCCGAAAGGCTATTTTACGTGAGATCATATTTGAAATCTATGATCTCGAGTGAAAATGTGTCATCTATTACCTCTACTCAACGACTGGCTCTTTATTGATTTTGAATATTTTTTTCTAAACGAACCTGAATAGATTTGTTTATTTTCATCTTTAGTTTTTGCCTCCATGGACGTCAAGTGTATATGAATGTAACTTTTCCTATTCATTCCATTCAGTCGATTTTTCGTATACCTTTCAATCTTTTCAACTCTAGAGATCCTGAATTGTGTGAGGCAGTTATTTTATCATTTATCAAAAGCAGGAATAACGCGTGTTGTAACTCTTTGTGTAATCCTGAATAAGAATGATTGATAGGACATACAACATATAACTCAATCACAAATATAGATACTTACTATGCTTGTATTCTATTTATATCTTCTTTAGTAATAGATACAATATAACGTGGCTTCAGCAATTTGGAAGTTTTAACTTTGCAGGTATATTTAAAATAAAAATGCATTTTATAAAGTACCCGTATCAAAATTTTGCTTACGATTATCGTATAACATGTAGTTCTTATAAGATACCTATATCATATTCACGTATGCCTAAACCTTAAATTCTCTATTGCACTCCTTTTAACTAACTATATAATACGCCTAATAGGCCTAATACGCCTACAACCCTATATACATAATAACCCTAATATTATTTCTTTTCTTACACCTATAATTTTTCTTAAACGCTAATTTTTCCGAACCCTACCGGGAATCGAACCCGAGCCCTCTGCGTGTCAGACAGCGACCTTAACCACTAGACCACCGTGGCGCTGTGATTGGTCGTCTTTTTCCGCGTGTCGTCGCGTCACCTTGGTATTGATTACTTAATTAATAGGTAAAGGTACCGCGGAAGAACAGTGCGTCCCTTAATATATTATTTGTGGGGAACCCAATAGAGTAGTGGTGAAGGCGCTCGACCGCCACGCGGTGGTCCCGGGTTCAATTCCCGGTGTGGGCGATAGACAAATATAGTATACTGTAGAGACAATAGATAATAGATAGAGTAAAATATAGTATAGGGCACAGATAATAGATTAGAGTAAAATATAGCGTATAAAACGGTAGAAAGTAAGGTTTGTAAGGGGTAAAATGATATGTAGGGTGTATGTTATATATATATATATATATATATATATATATATATATATATATATATATATATATATAGGTTAATAGCAAATAATGATGAAGCGGTAATAGATTTATATATAAATGTAGGAACTGATGGTCTTAGGTATCGTACGGTATGATTAGATAGGTAATAATTAGATTTAAGTCATTTAACGTATTG
The DNA here is from genome assembly GCF_003426905.1 of Ctenocephalides felis. Taxonomy (NCBI): domain Eukaryota; kingdom Metazoa; phylum Arthropoda; class Insecta; order Siphonaptera; family Pulicidae; genus Ctenocephalides; species Ctenocephalides felis. The sequence goes on from NW_020537324.1 coordinate 62,837,153, forward strand.
TAATAGATCTTGGGTACATTTATATAAAAAAGTACGCGTAAGGTTCATACGAGGTTGAAGTAAAACTTATTTGCTACTGTACAAGATGGCATTTAAGTAAAAATAAATAAATCAAATAACAATTTTGAATAATGTTTCTTAGTAATAAGGTAACACTCGTGATGCACATATTTATTAGTGTCAACCATTATACACATTCATATAATGTGTATAAGTATGGCTTTATACTTCAAATATGACATGATCGGTTTGTCATTGTAATTAGCATTTAGAAATGAACCTTCATTAGAGAAATGAAGTAATTGCTGAATGATAAATTATATAATATTCGATCACATAGTGGATTATGTTAAACGACGCCTAAACAAATATTGTTTTCGCAACTTCACTTATCAAGTAATTGTGTTTGAAGAACTTCATGTAATTAAAATTTACATACATTCATTGACCGCTTGTATTTTTATTACTTTTTCGATGGCGATATACTCTCATTCTTTGAACAGCTGTAATATCTGTCTTGCCTAAAAATATTTTCCATTTTAATAACTTCAAAAATTTATAGAAATTACGAATAATATAGAAATAATTTCTAATCAATAAACTTACGTTTAGTACAAATGTTAATTTGTTTTATTATTTTCAAGGAACAGGGTAAAATATACCTCTGATTCAAGCATTTTTCATTAAATCAAGATTTGTACTACGATGTAAATTTAAAATGTTTATTTATCTATCTATGTCGATTTCCTTGTTGATATCGGTACGCATACAACGTCTGATCTTTATTCACATACACGACGACTAATCACAATCAACCTGTATAGAAATGATATCATCGAGAGCGAATGACGAATCATTGGCACTCGACTCTTATCTTATCTTCTCTGCCGTAACGCACTTCCGTTGAATTTGTGCGGATTTACATCCTAGTTGCGCCTAAAGAAGTTTCACTTCAAAAGGTTTATTTTTGCTTATTCCTTTTAATTAATTACTAGGTTTAACATTACTTTAACAAAATATGTTTGGTTTTTTAATTTTGGATGATCCAGTGGTCACCGCAAAGCGACTTCTTTGGGATGAGCTCCCGGATATCACCTGTAGCTTTTATCCAAATAAATATTTTCACTAAAACTAAGTCCTAAAATATATTTAATGGATACCACAATATATGTATACATTTTTGGATCAATAAATTTAATATTTCTCTCAGAAAAATTTCACAAAAATTCACTTTTTTTCGGCCTTCTAAGTGTACATAACACCTTAATATCTTCAATCCTTTTTTTCCTAACTAATTACTATTTCCTCCTGCTCTATATTTATCGAAACCTGAAACGGTACGAGACGAGGAAAGCCTTATTTTGCATAAGTATGTGTATAATAGCATATAAGGACCTGTTGCACATTCGTCTGGAAATTTTACGCGTTTTTTACGATCAACTCGTAAAGTTTAGTGTATCAAGCTACCCGCGCGCTGCCGTTCCGACCTACTATGGCCCAGTGATGCACCTGACAGTGACATATTACTGTTTCAACTGTACTTATCGTGATGATTTTATCGTAAACGAATGGTTATAGAGACACACTTTTAATAAAAAAAAAATAATTTGAATATTTTTTTAGGTAAAAAGATAGGAATAAATTAGATTCGAATCGGATAATCTTTCGAAGTTGTGTTATATATGTTATAAAATATTCAATAGAAATGAATTAAAATAGTGTTTAAATGTTAGGAAAGACCATCTGCTTCTCAATTCTTTTAATTTGCTTTGCCTTATTTTTTCAGTATATATTGAAGAGATATTAATTATTGGATGTCTTCTGATAAGTAAAAACAAACACTCTTTAAGATTTATTGATTTTATTTTAAACTAGTAGGATGCATTGCATCGTGCCTTAAGGCAAATTGCTGGAACTTTCCGTACCGTAATTAAAAATTTTGGTACGGAACCCAAACAAAATTACACAAAATTCGTACACATTATGAAAATCTCTATAAATTATCTGATAAATTGATGTGCATAAGTTCAATAAACATTTTTGACCGCCAAATGACATTTTTTAACTTATTTTTATTGAGAGTCCATAACCGCTGGACCTGCCTTCCCAAAAAATTAATCAGTTCTGCATCTTGTCAATACAAGTAAAATGTTTTTTGAATTATTAAAATTGGAGTTTTATATAAATGCTGGATTTGGTACTAACTTACAAACTTATCTTAATGAATATCTGATAACATAAAATATTATAACAAATACATAATAGTTATCAACAATATTTAATAAGCTAAAATTTGTAAATAATAAAATATTCACAATTGTAAACACTTTTACAAGTTTTGATGTTACTCTGTTCTTTTTTTTAGGTAGATTTGCGCTTAGAATGAGAATTGAAGTCAAAATTCTTGTGTTTTATGTCTGAATTTTAAAAAAAAATGATATCACCAGTTTAGTATATTTTTACTTTCAAATTCATTTTTTTACGAAAGAGGGCGTTTTTAAATCATTTTGAGAAACTGCTTGTTGTGAACTGAAGTAAACATTTAAACAAACATTTTAGAAACACATTTTAATAATACCATTAAAGTAAGGTGATCATACTCCGGATTTTCACCTTGTGTTCAGTTTTTTTTTCTAAAAGCTATATTTATCCCGGGTTTTCAAAAAGTATAGGTTATATTGAATCTTGGCAATTACTTCATAATGAAATTACAACAATCCATCAGATATCTGAATATGATATATACATCGAGTATGCTTATATGCAACAGTACGTTATGAATGAAATATGAAAATTTGTTGAATGCAAAATTCCAATGGCGGATTAAAATAGCCTCTCACGTTATTAATTTTGAACTTTTATTTTTAGTTTTACGAAAATTGGCTGAAAATGTGAAAATGAACTTTTTGACTACCTGTCAAATTTAAAATAAAATTTTAAGAATATTATACCAGGCTTAAAAGCAAAAGAAACTTATAATAGATGCAAAAATACAAGATATAATACAACATAATGGAATAATAAAGTCCTTACTAAAACTCATTAATTTTGATTTAAAAAATGGATGCATTTAAAAAAACTGATATTTATTGTACCCTTAAATAGTATTTGCTATTTTAAATCATATTTAAGTTTTTTGATATAAAGTTATTTGGATATAAATTGGAGCTTTAAATGATATTATTATAAATCTGCAATATTTTGAGGAATTGTTTATATTATCATTGTGTTCCGCGATGAACACAAATTTTTAGTGCAACAAGTTTTACATTTTTTTGCTGCGTTTATAATTGATTTTTCTATTCTATAGTTATCAAATTTCAGCTTATATTCTTTATTTTTCAACTCTCTTTTTTTCGTGCAAATCGTCAAATCATCAAATCATCTGCATTCTTCTTCGTTAATTAATTTATTGTATTTTTTTGTATTATTTTTTTTTTGTACATATCAATTTTGTAAATAGGACATTAAAGTCTTGATTAACAAAAATAAATTACAACAAAAAATTTTTTTTTCTTCGTGTTCTAATCCTCTTAGCCCTTATATTTTAGCTGTAAAAAACAATCCATGAAAGGGCTACAAAGTGTAATGCAAATGATCACTATATATTATAGTTTGCAATAAAATTTTACGTCTATCAAAAATCTGATTACCATACCCTCGACGGGCGGGCAACCCTTACCCGGGCGTCTTTCTAGCTGTTGAATAATTCCCACCCTTCCGTCTAAATAGCCATAATATTAATAAGGAGCATATGAGCCGTCGGCATTTTTATTATTCACTTGTTGATATGTACATTGTGGGTCTACGCTCGTTGAAAACAAATATATTGTCGCATAAATATAAAACCAGACGTTGTCTATCAGTGTTGCGTTTGTCCTATGTGCTTTCCATTTGAGAGAACAGTGAAGAGGGGCCGATTTTACGCGAATTTTACGATGCGATCGTAAATGGCCGTAAAAACGTTAAAGACACTTCACTCTTAACACATGGGCGTCCATGAGGATCAAATAGGTTTCGAACAATCTTTTATTGTTTTAAGCCGCTTTGTGGGGTGAATATTACTCACTTTATTACGATTTTATTAATACTGCAGTTTGATATCTCTTGCTTAAAATTTGATACGTCTGTTCAAGTGTACTTGAACTAATAATCATTAGATCAGAGTGGAGTATATAAACTACATAAAGCAAATAAGGTAGGGCGGGGCACAAATGTCCAATTTGACTGGGATATTGCGAAAACCAAACCAATTATAACAAAGACTATGTTCAGTAAAACTCCCTGCTAATTCATGATTGTAGAAATGTGTTTTTTTGCTGTTTTTCAAAAAATTGTAACCTGGTCCTCCTTCTTACCCCATAGGCGGGGTAAATTAGGACCGCCAGTGGGCAAATAGAACCAATGTCATTCTAACTTCAAAGGAATTTTACAAAATAATAGCTACATTATTCAACTGATGCAAAATATAAGTTTAATGAGTGCATTTTTTATAGAGTTAACACTGTAAATAACCTTGATCTGGTATTTTGTCAGAACTTTTCATCAGCAGAGTTGGAATAACTATTTATTTATTTATCTCTGTAAAATTGCTTTTTTAAACTTAATTTACTATTTTATTTGCTATTTTTTATTTTTTTAACCTTTCACACCAGGGTGAAGGTTCAGTTCGTCATTTTTACCCTACTGTTGAATCTAACTTAAAATTAACAATACATCTTATAAAACATTAAATAACGTATACTTAAAAATTATATTTAGTTCTTGTAATTTAAGCAACAGTGCTCACAACCAAAACAAATAACAACGAAAGAAAATACTTTTGTTATGGATTTTCAAACGTTGTTTTTTTCCATAGCAATTTCGTAAGAGTTAAGGCGATGGTTGGGTATATATCTTCTTCCCTCTACTTTCAAATATTGTTGTTAAAAAAAAAATCTTAATTTTACTGGTTTTTGAGATATCGGTGGCATACCTTCTTACCCGCTTTACCCTATAATAAAATTATTGAAATTTTATAAACATGACATTGACAAATTATAACTAATCCATTGTAGAAATGCCTTTTTACTGTTATGTATCACGTGTATTTTTTAATGGTAGTGTTGCACAAAAATGCTATGTTTTATAATAATGCTTCCACTATAAATATAAAATAAAACAAAAATAACAAATTTTAATGGACCATGGTAACTTCTTTAGATCATTTAGTTAAAAATGTATCGAAGAAAATTTTTTGTTTGCCAAAATTCCTGGAAAAACATTTTTATGTCACACATATTAGATTGACATGGCCCTATATTGAAACTTTTTCTTGACTACTCAAGAAATTTTTAGGTCAATTTGTCAGACTTATATGTGCGACATGGCTCATGTAGAACTTCTCAGCGTCAGACACATATGACTAATGGTGATTACTTAATTATCTCGTCATTAAATCACCATTTATATGGTTTGTTTGGTAAAGATTTGCTTAGATTAGAAGTGTAAAAAAGTAATATATTGTTAGAATTGATGGCTCTATTTTATCAAAATATATCTGCGATTATAATGAAATAGCATCAATTTAAAATCGTTGTAATTTGTAAATGTTAAATAAATTTGATTTAAATAAATAATATGATACAAACTATATTCAATCGCTTTTACAGTACAATGTATTTTTGCAGTGTAATATTTTTTTAACAAATTAAGTAAATGTTACCAATATAAATTCTTTAGATATCTTAAATATATATATTTGTTTATTCAAATTGCTACAATAATATTTGTAATAGTGCTTTAGTTGTGGCTTACATATATTTTTATACTAATCTAAAATATTAATAATAGTGCATATTATAAAACTATATTTTAATTTATCAATAATGCCACCAAAATTTTTTTTGTGAATGTACGACATAAACAGAACACGAACCTTACCTATAACACCTATAATAAAGAACAAAATAAAAGTAACAATTTTTTAACGTTTGTCTTACAATTACCTAGTACATTTTTGTATAATACACCAATAAATCAATTATCTACATACTGTTCAATAAGAATTTGACTTTTTATTTAATTAATTCTTTACGTAACGCTAATTTGTATTTTTTTCACATTTGCCGCTTCAAGTGACGCCGAGAAACGAATACCTGTTTTTTATAGATGCATAAAAAATGTGTTTTACATTTATACGATTCGTTCCGCAGTTTGGATACAACAAAAAAAAACTTTATGCATGCCCATATAATAATATATGATGTTATTTATCTCGAATGAATCTGAATCGTTGTTCCGAAAAGAAATTTGAATTGTGGTTTTATAAAAGATTTGTTTGATCGTGGGACATATGCAGGGTTTATGAGAATTTCTTTTGTGTACAGTAACGAACCCATGTACGTTTTTTTACAGGTATCAGTAAATTATGTCGTATGAAATACCATATTTTGGCTGAAAATTCACTCAAAATCTCGATTTTGAGTATTGTAAAAATCTAAATGTAGAGAATCTATATGCAAAATTGAAAATTGAAAATTGTAAATCAACTTAATACGAAGAAATCGGTATAAAATTTGCATAGCAAGCAAATAAAAACAAGTCAATTTGTCCCCTTTTCTTGCACGTGTAATTTATTTTATTACCTTATAATTTTTTAGCACTTTTAATTTAATTTGATTTATATGAAAGGCGTTGGTACTACATGAAATCATAATTTTGCGCTCAGATTTGCTATTTGGAACGAATTGCATTTTTATTTCCTGAAGGTTGATAAAACTTTATTTGATGGTAGAGTCCATGATCTTAACGAACATTTAAAAATATTACAGGTGCATGAAAATTGGTTTAATAATAAAAATTATTCAATGTTCGGTATAATAGATTGAATAAATTTTTGTAGTTTTTGCAACTATAAACGTTAAAATTAATATTAAGAATAGTTAGTTTGTTGAAGTAAAAAATTATAATATATTGTTACAGTTGATGGCTCTATATTATTAAAATATATTATACGATAATAATGAAATAGCATAAATTCATAATTCATGTAATTTGTAAATGCTAAAGAAATTTGGTTCTAGTAAAAAATGGTACAAATACAATAATTGCTTCTACAGTACAATGTATTTTTACAGTGTAATATTTTTGTAGCAATGAAATATATGTACGGCATTATAAATTCTTTAGATATCTTAAATATATATATATTTGTTTATTCAAATTGCTACAATTATATTTTAAATATTTGTAATAATTATCATATTCAATTTACCGTATACATACTTGGCACGAAAGTTTCTATTTAAAGCAAGAAAAAATGTTAAAGCAAGCAAAATGTCAAAGCAAGCTATTATTTCCACAATGAATTAATTTTTGTATGGTATTTTGCCATTGAAGCGTTCATTTATTAGCAGAAATATTTGATTTATTTAATTTCTAGACCTTATTCGCATTAAAAATATTTATTTATAGACAGAATGTGGTCAAATTCTGAGAGCAGTCAAATATAGGGAATTCGATGTGGCAGCGAGAGCAGCAAAAACTTTTTGAGGCGCTCGTACTCTCAAACTATTGATTTTACCAAAAAAAAAAAACGGCAAACTATTGAATGAATTGTAGGAAATTTTATCTAGTTTAATTCGTACATAGCTACTTTTATGGTAAAATGTGCCGGAAAGGAGATATTTAAAAAAAAAACTTTTTTGACGCCATTTTTTCAATATGGCGGCGACTAGCCGTAAAAATTCGAGGTGGCAAAGTTAAAATTCGTAAAGAGCACCTTGAAATCTATATGATTACCAATTTTCAGAATTTCCGGAGTACTATACCGGCAACAGCCTGTTTTTGCACCAAATGACTGGACCTATGTTGCATATTCAAAATTTTTTTTATATAATGGAAGGAATTAGTCTGAAATCGTTTTTACAGTAGGGGAGATTGGGTACGGTTGGGCCACTTTTTTACTAGCATTAATTTTGTCACCAGTTAGCTGTGAGAAAAGTAAATTAAATGATAATTTGAACGTTTGTCTACTTAAAAATATTGTAATTAATAATAAAAAAATAATTGTAACAAGCAGAGTGATCTGTCTGAAATTGAACAAAAAAAATTTATTTTTGACTCTTTAAAAGCAGGGCGATCTACATATCATGTTAATGTAGGGCGCTTACTCAATGCAATAATGAAAACTTGTTCGAACCTACATACTTCGTCTGTCTCGCTTTAGACCCTATATCAGAGTCAGTAAAATTTAGGAGGCATCCATTAATAACGTGAGGTTTTTAGGAAAAGGGGGGTTCGACAAAATATCACGTGGGGGAGGGACGGGTATAATAAGATATCACGTGTATTTATTTTTTACCTGTATTTTTTTTTAAAAAAAGGTTCAAAAATATTCAAAAAAAAATAAAAAAAATTACAATTTTTTCTCGTAACTAAAAATACACGTAATGTTTGGTTGGGGAAGGGGGGGGTAATTTTCAATATCCTCATGTATAACCAAGGGGGGGGGGTTTAAAAATCCTTAAAAGATTGATCACGTGACTAATGGACGCCATCTTAACTGTCATGGCGATTGTCACTGCCCTACCTTGGAAAAACTGTACCAAGCCTACCCTACAATATATATTTACACAGTGCAATATTTTTTTGTAGTAAGTAATATATAAGTTATTTATTTATCATATATCTATTTGTTTATTCAAATTGCTACTCAAATATTTTAAATATTTATAATAATTACCATATGTAATATTCCGCACACAATTTTTTACGAACACCAGTTATTTATGTGGTGTTATCATTCCGAACTTTATTCGACTTTAAAAGTATGATTATTATCATAATTACTACTCGAATGCTTTTAGTAAGTGTGAAGCAGAAACGTCTTAACTACACCGTGAAACAGTAAAAGCTTATTATATTTTTATGATACACTTAAGCAACTGATAACAGCCGTTTTCTCGTGATGACGCGTGCGGCTATGGTTGCTTTTAGTGAGTAGTAAATGCGCATATTCTATAATATTTGATGGGACTTTTATTCAGTCCTCTGTCTGTCTGAACGTCTGCCGAACGATTTTATGGCAAAGGGGATTCCTTGGCCAAACAACGAGATCAATTCCCTAAATTGATTGGTTGGGAATGGTTAATATTTATTTGTACTGAAGACGGTGTAGGGATTATTGAACTTGGTAGAAGTTCTTACTTTATTTGATGAACAGTAAGTGAATATTTTACGTTAACATTAACAATGAATATATGAATAATAATGAAACTGAACAATGTCCAAAACATAGTCGGCTTACTATTTTTGATCCGAATTAAGACTAATTCCATGCTATTACACCCAGAAAAGACCGATTTGATTACCAGAATCAAGAAATTCCATTGTTCTATTTAGCGAATGAACTGAAAAAATATTTAAATTTTTTCTGCATCTCTTTCATACTCAAATCATTATTATTAACTGAAAATGAAATTTTTGCATATCTTTACGTTCCAGAGATTTCTGAACATTTTGGCATACCTCAGAGAAAATGGATGTGTGTGTGTTTTGTGTGTCCGCATTTTCTCGTTCGTGTTTTCGGGCGCACGGATCAACCGATTTGAATGGTTCAAAAAACATTCAATTTCTATTGATAGGTAGATGTGCTGATTAGTTTTTGGCAATGGCAGGTCTAGCGGTTTCGGAGATGCGGAGCAAAAAGTGCAGAAAATAGAAATCGAGTTTTTGAAAGAACGGAGTATACGATTTGAATGATCAAAACAACATTCAATTTGTAATGATTGGGAGAAGTGGTGATTAGTTTTTGGCAAAGGCAGGTCCAGTCATTTCGAAGATACAGAGCAAAATGTATAAAAAATGTTGATTTTTAAAAGAACTAAGCATCCGGTTTTAATGATTCAAGAAACTTTCTGCTTGTGTTTTTTTTAATTTTTTTTTCTATATCGAAAATAATTCAGATTTTAATTTTAATTCTGGTTAAAGTTCTTAAGCTCACTTACACAATTTAAATAAATATTTTAAGTTGGCAATTCAGTTTATATAATTCTTATGAATATTAAACAATATACAGTATTCATAATAATCTATTTGA